>NC_089795.1:17542214-17569714 GCF_040412425.1 Macrobrachium rosenbergii | reverse complement strand
ATGCATAATGTAGTGTTAAGCTTCGACGCGAAATATGATTGGAGATCAATAAACTGAGACGAAGAGCTCACAGGCACTGCATTCCTAATTAAGTGGTTGTGGAGTTATAGAGAACTCAGTACTATGTGGAAACAAAATAGACATTATCATAAAGTTCTGAGCATGATTACAGGCTTATCAGTGATGCTTCATCATTGGTTTTTGGTCAGGTTTCGAATAAAACGGAGTTGTTAATTAAGTGAACACCCATGTAATCCTCCTGTTCTTTGTGTCATGGCCTGATTTCAAATCATCAGGATTTCTGAGGAATTTATTTTCCATATTTTTTTCTATTTTCCAATACACAAGGCTTGTGGTTTGTAGCATGGTTAATCGCTGGCCGCTACTCTTAGTGAAAATTGTATACATATTTACATGCAGAAATACATTATATATATGTATATATATATATATGTGTGTGTGTTGTGTGTGTGTGTGTATATGTTTGTGTGGTGTGTGTGTGTGTTTGTGGTATGTGTGTGTGTATGTATTATAGCAGGATGCTGTAAGGGAAAAATATTTCACGAAGAACCTGAAAATAATAAATTAAAACAGATAAAATCCAGTGTTCGAAAATGAAGTTCGTCATATCAGAGAGAGTGACACGCACAAGTAATTCCGACGCGTCCTCGAATAGGCCATACTCGTTTGACACATGGACACTTAATGAACAGTCCATGTGGCCCTCTTCCCAAATACCCAGATTGCAATGTGTTGATAACAGTTAAGCATATACTGTGTGAATGTCCAAAATATAACCTGCAGCGATTATCAAATTTTGGAAGCAGACCGATAGAAGAAATTTTGTCAGAATCTTCAACATTCTCAATAGTACCCATTTTAATGTTCATGAGAAGCTGCAAGTTAATTGGTAAAATATAAAAAATCAATCAATCAGTATAATGAATTTTAAAACAAGTAAATTTTATGATTTTACTTTATTTTGAATTTTAATATACCTTTTTAGTGAGTATGTATGGAAGCATGAGTTTAAATGTATTTATTGTGCGAGTGTGTTCCAGTATGAAAGCGTGTGCCTTTTTACAGCTTTTAATTTCATTTTCATTTTCGTTCATTCATCATTGACAAGTGACCTACTAGGTCCCAGTGCTAGGCTTCTAGCCTAGACTTTTCATTCCATCCTAATCCTTCGGGCCAGCCCTATGAGAGCTGATGGTCAGCTCAGTGGTCTGGTTAAACTATTTTAATAATAATAATAATAATTGCCATTTACCCGCTCATATATTTTATAATGAAAAAATTGGTCGGAGGTGGAAGAGGTTTTGATTGGGGTTACGATTGAAAGGCGGTAGCTTTAATATGCAATGTGCTGTTTTTATCGGCAAAACACTACAAGATTTAACAATGCTTACGTAATAGAATAGATCATGCATCTACAGATGGTATTCAGTAAATATAACAAAAACAGAAGTAATGAGGACGGATTATGTATCAAGAGATGAAATAAAATTAGATGGAAAAAGGATTAATGAGGTTAACTTTTCAAATGTCTTGTAGCAGTGATATCCGTACAGCTAGTCTTCAGTAAGAATTTGTATTGGTGAAAGTCTAAAAACAGTGAAAGGGATTTGGAAATCTGTTAGGCTGAAATTGCCTACGTAAGTAAGACTTCACCTAAACTTGATACGATTTGTATTCCTCTACGGACATAATTCAGGATATATCAGGGAAAGTAAATTAAATATGTTTGTAAAGGGTTTTGTAACTTTGAGAAAAAATATTTTAGAGGCACATTAGGAGTCAGACAGCAGAAGAGATTTAGGTGTGATACTGTGAGGGGTGTTACGGAAGTTTCTCGTGTAGATGAGGTAATAAAGAAAGGGAGATGAAGATTTCGTGAATATGTCCCTGGAACAAAAATAGGAGAATTGTACTCGATAGTGTAAGCTGTGGCCCCGTAAACACCCTGCTAGTTGGAGGACCCAGGTCTATTTGGATGAGACAACTGTCGAAAGGGAGGCTGGGGATGAGTGGAGTTTTGTGGCAATTTAAATCACTGGAAAGATTCGATTGACGGAATTTACCTGAGGCCCTTTTGCTTCACGCGGCGCTATATCTTAGGTTAACCAGACCACCGAGCTGATTAACAGCTCTCCTAGGGCTGGCCCTAAGAATTAGACTTATTTTACGTGGCTAAGAACCAGTTGGTTACCCAGCAACGGGACCTACAGCTTATTGTGGAATCCGAACTACATTATAGCGAGAAATGAATTTCTATCACCAGAAATAAATTCCTCTAATTCTTCATTGGCCGGTCGGAGACTCGAACTCGGGCCTAGCAGAGTGCTAGCCGAGAACTCTACCGACCCGTCCAATGAGGAACTTTCACGCGGCGCTGGAGGTGAAATTTTATATATATATTTATATATATATATATATATATATATATATATATATATATATATATATATATATATATATATATAAATTTCACCGCCTCCAGCGCATATATATATATATATATATATATATATATATATATATATATATAATATATATATGTGTGTGTGTGTGTGTGTGTGTGTGTATGTATGTATGTATAATTAGCTGAAGCCACTGGGAAAGTTCAAATTGAAAGACAGAGTGCCAAGTACTTTCGTGTATTTTAACACATCTTGTGCCCCGAAGATGTGTTAAAATGCACGAAAGTGCTGGGCACTCTGTCTTTTCAATTTGAACTTTCCCAGTGGCTTCAGCTAATAAACAAAATCACGCGCTTACTTTTGTAATTTCTTAGCATATGTAATATATATGTGTATACATACATATATATATATATATATATATATATATATATATATATATATATATATATATATATATATATATATATATATATATATATATATTTTATATATATAATATATATTACGCACACATGCATACACTTTTAAAATGACGATGATTACCGTCATCGTCAACATTATCATCTAATGTTATTACTGAGAGCAGAGTGGCATAAAGTAAAAGTAACAACTGTTATGGATTCAGATCACTGTAATCTCACTCTCATACATTCTTACATACACATAAATATGTTATATATATATATATATATAATATAGAATAAATTATCAAGTAAAATTAAATTACAAATTAATTATATATATATATATATACATATACTACATACATATATATATATATGTATATGTATATATATATATATATATATATATATATATATATATATATATATATATATATATATATATATATATATATATATTATATAAAGACAGAATCCATGTTCCATATTTTCGTGATTCAGTTATGCTTACAGATGTGTATATATATTATATATCATGTATATTATGTATCAGAGTGAGATTATAGTGATTTGAATCCATAACAGTTGTTTTTATCTTATGCCACTTTGCTTTCAGTAGTAATATTAGCTGGTGATGATGATCATCATCATCATCATCATTATCATTATCATTATCATTATCACTTCATCATCATCATCTTCCTTATAAAAAAGTGAGAGGGAAAGTTTTTATATGATATACTTATATATGAAATATTAGTTTGTCACTTAACCTTGTATTTGCTAACATTGTAAATTGGCTGTTACTGTGGCAGAGTTTAGTGATGCATTATGAGGCTATTCATACCTTTCCTGCCGAATTTATGAAGATTGTTGACATTTTATTTTGAAAATTGCTTATCCCCACAGGAGATGTCAGAGAAAATATTTTAATAGATAGGCATCGGATTTATTTTAAGATTCTGGTATAGTATATGTTAATATTCTTGTTGTCCATCCTATATGCTTGAATTTTCAATATAAACATCGATCTACTTTCTTCTGAAGCGAAGTCCGGCACACGAATTAATTCGAAGATTCAGAAGGCGAATGAGTTGCTCTTCAAACACACGTCTTACACACACACACACACACACACACACACACACATAGAGAGAGAGAGAGAGAGAGCTAATAGCAAACGAAATTCAGAGGGAAGTCTTTTGACGCGAGAGGATTCACTGGATGTTTAATTTCAAGAGAATAAAAGAGGTCGCTGTTTCAAGAGCTCTCTGGGTAATGATATTGGGTTTTTTAATTTCCTAACGTTTTACGTCAGCAGAGAGGGGGATGTAGCTGGTATTATCTGAGCGTCCTGGGTGGGTCCCTAATGCATTGCAAATACAGCTCTTTCTATTTCTGTTTTAGAATCTAGCAGAGATCTTCGCTGGCAGTGGACAGCAATTAAACTTTCAGTGTTACCGGTATTCTTTATCACGCTTTATACATTATTTTTCCAACCTTAATCCTACATTTATTGTTTTATTTCATTGTTTGCTTGAAGATGGTACTTATTGAATAAATGCTGCTATCCGGTATTATTAATCAGCATTTTGTTTCATCCGAATCTAAAATACATTCCAAAATGGTTGAGCAAAGTCTGTCTTGAAAGCTGCATATTTTAAAATGTCACCAGACAAGTCCAGGGTATATGTAGATAACGTAAGTTTTTAACTTAATACTGAATCTGTATAGAACAAATATAACGAATGAAACCGGACATTTTCGGAATTTGCGAGTGGATCCTAAAGTACAGAAAATTTCCCTCTTGACGACCTAACCACATCCCTGGAATAAGCACATTCTTATATCATTATTTTTGTGATATGAGAAGTCTTTTTTTAAAGGTGCACCTATTGGTCATTTTTATGATAGTTGCTTTTTCTAAATTTTTTTTTTATTTATTTATTTTTTTTTTTACAAGTCACTGTGTCGTTTTCCGTTTCCCTTGGGACAGATTTTTTTGTTATTTTCAATGAAATTTGTGTGTTCGACATCAATGACCTTAACATTTCCGAGGCTTCGTTACGGAATCAATTTGTGAAATTATGGTTCTTGCCGTCACATGCCCACATACATATATATATATATATATATATATATATATATATATATATATATATATATATATATATATATATATATATATATATATAGATTATATATTCACACAAACCAAAAGAAGCATGAAAGGTGTTAACGTAAACCTGGGAATGGTTTGGAAGCTTCTGTTTACGATGCAGGATATCGAGTACAAGTGTTAGGTACGGAGCTGATTTAGACATGTAAGGTAACGCTTTAGTTCCAATAACATGTATGAAAGGGGAAAATGTCCATTCGTAAAGAGATTTCTATGAATTTTGGCTTGTAGCGGGATTGTGGAGAAGTTTTAGGGGATTTGATTAGACAAGTAAATCGGAGATAGGAAGAGTTGGTAAGGGAAGAGCATTGCCTGCCGAAACAAGGGCATTTGAATGATGCATCGTTCAGAAACAAGTGTGGGAGAAGTCAGAGGGTAAAGGTAAAGATGGCTGACAGCTGAACACGTCTCTTCGGTACTACAGCCGAACCTGCTGTTGAAGGCTTAGAGAAAGCATATGATATCACTGACAGATGACATGAACATGGTGCGAATAACCTGTGGCGAAGATCATTTTGCAAGAGTGATTTGAAGTTTTTAATCATAAAAGTGAAGTTAGTTTGGAGTAGTGAGGGCCGTTATCGACATTAAGCTGATAAGCTCAGTTTACTCCTATGGAGTGGCCGATAAGTTGCAAGTTTGCTGTATAGGGAATTTATTGTAGCTTCAGGACCCAGGTGACCAGTTTGGTTTCTCTGTTTGTGGTTTTTCCAAGCCAAGCCAGCCATTAAAGTAGGAAAAACACATATTGGTGTTTTATATATATATATATATATATATATATATATATATATATATATATATATATGTATATATATATATATATATATATATGTGTGCGTGTGCGACCGACCATATATATAAATGTATATAAATATATAATATATATATTATAAAATGAATTGATGTACATGGCAAATATTAATGGCCGCGAAAAGGTGAAATTCCTTTCTCATCCTTCCCAAGAAATCGACCTCATTTTCTCTCTCCCATTTTTCATTCCTTCTGCTATATATTATCCCACAGCTCAGTTTACTATGGCCATCGTAAGTTAAATATTTCACGATATTACTTTCTTAAAAATGACGAAGAAACCAGTTTTTATCAGCATCACTTATATGCCGTATAATTTGGTAAGTTTTATTATACATATTCGTGTTCGGTGGTTCTCCACGTTTAAATGGATGCCGTGTTATTTCCTTCCTTTAAGGAATTAAAAATTAGCGAGAAAGTTTCTCCATAAATGATTCAATCTGCTCATTGTTCTGAAACCTTATGGCATGAGCAGTGTCAGTGCCTGATTCTATATTGATTCTGTATGCTCAAACAAAAGTGAGTTCAAGTATATGAGCTGGTATAATTTTAAAACAGTGTTTGTTTGTTTTATCTGAAATGTTTAACGAGTGTGTCCTCTAGAGAGAGAGAGAGAGAGAGAGAGAGAGAACTTAGTATCTAAGTGGCACTTACCCCAAACCCAAGCAAGACGAGAGTGACAAGGGTTCCTGAAGCTGCAACAACGCCCACGGCCCTGACCCATTCCCTGACCAGGCCCTCGCCTATGAGCAGTCCTGTGCGCCCATCGCTGAGGCCATCTCCATCACTTACACTGATGCCACCTGGTGTGGGATGACCTTGTGTTGTGCAGACGTCAGCCCGTTGCTGATAAGAAAGTCCTACAGTGCTGACGTCCTCTGGCACACATGGGTCAGGGGGATCCTCGAACCTTCTGATGATGTGCTCTGTACGGCCGTGGGAATAGTCCTCGCGACCGCTGGTGCTGCGGCCGCGGCAGTGCAGGTGTGTGTAAGGTAGATCCACTCGAACGTCATCCTCCAAGGCGCTCTCTTCCTCCTCGCTGGATTGGATGAACTCCGGGTAAAAAGGATACACGTCGTGGTTCCTCGTTCGGTGGCGCCGGTTCTGATGTGAGTGGTGCCTGTTGCGGGAAGTTCCTCCTTGCTCACGGGCACAAGCATGACTGCCCTGTTCCTGGGCATGTTGTCGGGTACGACTTGATTGTGTGTCGCGGGAATACTGACATTCGTGAGTGTAAGCGTGCCCCGTGCTGTTGTGCGTTGCGCCAAATTGATTGACGTCTATGTCACTCAAATGAGAGTTACTTTGAGTCTCGTTGTGGCCACATCTCCCTTGACTGGCGAGACTGTGGGAGGATGCACTGTGCGAACTTCTTTGAGAGGAAGCGGGCGGTGTGTGTGTCCGACTTTGGCCGAGAGTATGAGGATGGGTCAAGACCGCACTGTGACCGTAATCCACCAAGTAGTCCTGGTAGGGTCGATTGTACTCACCGTGAGTGTTGTGTGAGGTGTGGGCGTGCACTCCCGGTTCTATGGTGCGATCCTGACAAATATGATATGGGTTGTGGGCGTATACAGCAGACGGGGCAGCGTGGGCGTACTCATGGTTCACATTGTGGCTGTAGTCGTGACTGCAGTGATTCCTGGTGAAGTTGCGGGCGTGAGTCCTTCGCTGAGCATAGTTATGGGCGTACCACATGCTGGACGTGGGCGTGGTGTCGTAGGTGTGGGTGAGAGCCAACCTGAAAGCGGCCATAGTCCTCCCCGGGGGAGCTGGTCACAACCTTCGGCTCATCTCCCACCCAACACCACCATATGGTGCCACCCACATCATGTCCCTTTCTTTGGACAAAGCACACGCCCACCACAACGACCAAAGCTGCCGGCCGTCGGAAAGGGAGAACTTTGACAACAAGAACAACTTTAAGAACTGAGCCGAGAACTGTAATGAATCTTTGATTGATCACAAATCCTTCGTTTTGTGTAATGAAGAAGAGGCAGGCGCGAACTCGGCCTCAGCCAGCCACATAGCACGGCCACGACGAAACGGCGAGGGAACGGAGCGAGCGAGAAAGAGAGAGAGGGAGGGAGAAGGAGCCAGTAAACAAGTGCCACTGACTTCTGGCAGTAGTCTCGCGAGTGCCAAAGCTGGGGCTCAACGTGTGACAAGTCCGTCCGTGGCACTAAAACATCATCTCTCGCCCTTTATGTAGCGAGGGCAGGGCGTGTGTGCGTGCATGAGTGCGCTGGTGCAGCCGCGCGTGCGTGTTATGGAAAATCCGTCGCTCCACCCTTTTATAGCGACACCTTGATGCTCATAAGGGAACATTTTCCCTCTTTAGTCTCATGCAAGCTTATTTTTATCGACCTGTCTCCGGCGAGATAAACAAAACACTCAAACAACAGGTAGCCGTAAACTTCCATTGGCCATGTTGTATTGATCAGACCTGCTACTAAGGAAGGGCCCATGGAGAGCGAATGGGATGGGGTGGGATTTGAGGCAGAGGGGGTCGGGGTGGGGCCTGGGCAAGGGGGAAGGGGGAGGGGTTAGGTAGATTTGGGGTTTTGGGGTGAGGTCGACGAAGGAAGGAAGGGACTACGAGATAACTAAGAGATAACGTAGGTTGAACGAACTATATACAGTGTATAGGTAGAACGGAGGCTTTCCCTTCGTGTCCTCAGCGATGACCAAAACGAGTGACATTCGCAAAGCTTCAGGGAAAGTCATTATTTTGTTTGGTTGCTATTTGGTAACCGAAGGTATTGTCGCTTTTTTTTTATTCACTTTTTTTTTTCTTTTACCGAGAAACGTCTACCCATTCTTCTGGATTTCAATATTTTACTGCTTTCATTCCTTATGGAAAACTCTCACCTATAAATTATTGATAATAAAAATAAAATGAAAAGCATAGGTCTCCTTATGTGCCGTTAACTCGCATTAGATTCTCATTTGTTTCACGAGAGGAGTAAATCATTTGGGTTTTGGTTCCTCGCCATGCATGTGATTCTTTAAAATAAGGGGCAATTTGAAAGAAACAGATGACCCAATCGGACGTTATCTGATCACCACGCATCTTTTTATCAAAGTGTCTTTTCCCCAAAATTATCTCTTGAGACTGTGGGGAAGAGGAAAATGGACCGCTGTAAAATCACATTTGACAAGGAAAGGAAATCCACATTGCAGTGGGGGATAAAGCGCCCTGCACCTGCCTCGGAAAAAAATGATGATGACAATACACATTTCTACGAGCTGAATGGGAAATGGAGAGATTACAGAAAATAGCATTATTTTGTTATCATTGTTTCCAATAGGATTTAGCCATATGATATCTATATTATTCATCATAAATTTTGATTGAAAATAGCAAACAGTGAGATTAAAACTTTGACCATATGAACGATGGGTAAATGCAGTTTTATCGATAGTGTTTTTGTGTTTCATTTTCACTAGATGAAAAGGTTGATAGGTGTTAGTGGCATTTGTACAATGAGTGCCTTAAGTGTCGATCAGTCTTTGTAAAATTTTAAAGAAGAAATTAATGGAAAACCGAAATAAATCAGGAGTCTCCTAGTAAAAAAAAAAAAAAAGAATGGGCGAGGAAAAGGAAGATTGAAAAGGGATCTCGAAAATTAAGTCAATTTCCCTCCTTTTTCCACGCCCCCACAAAAAGAAAAATTGGAAAAAGTGTGGTTTCCCTTTCCTAGACCGGAAGTTTTTGTCGGTGAACCGGTTCTACCGGCCAAATGCCAAGTTTCAGGACCATAGGGGAAAGTTTTCATACACAGAGATTAGTTTTCAGTTGATCACGTCTTTTATTATGATTGTTATATTTGCGAAAGTGCTTGTCATTAGCGGAAAACCTCAGTCAAGGAAACTCCACAAAGTATGCTTTGAATGATATTTCAGAATTAAAAATATTTGGAACTTTCGAGAGCGCACGTTGGGGGCTTTATTTCTTTATTGTTATTATTATTATTATTATTATTATTATTATTATTATTATTATTATTATTATTATTATTATTATTATTATTATTATTATTATTATTAGTAGTAGTAGTAGTAGTAGTAGTAGTAGTAGAAAGATAACTGTAACTAATGTTGTTCCTGTTGCTTTCCTTGGGTAATAATTTTTCTTTTTTATTCCGGATTCTAGAATTATCACTCGATTGGTTTCAGTTTATTTCTAGGAATTCTAATTAAAGTGCTTCATTTTCAATTATGAAAACACAAGGTTAGCATTAGATTCATCTCTCTCTCTCTCTCTCTCTCTCTCTCTCTCTCTCTCTCTCTCTCTCTCTCTCTCTCTCTCTCACTTTTGCCGAATCTTTTAAATATACGTATACGTGTCTTTCATGTCAGGTAATTATAATTGTGTCATTAACATCACGAATCAGTTTTGTATTTATTGAGTTTTGTTTATTATTATTATGGCAAATGTTAATGTTCAGTATTTGTTTCTGAAATACTACAATTTAGTAATATGACAGTGTGTTCTAAGGTTGCTCAATAGATACTATATCCTAATGAATTTAATTAAGTGATTTCAAAAGTTCCCTGAATTGAAATTTCCACAGGAAGATTTTTTAAAATTACTCGCACACTAGCCTTAACCGCTATAAAATGCTTTCTCTTTTCCAAGTATCCTGCACTAACGCCTCACCTCCTCTCGGGGGTAGGGAGGCAGTCTCTCTCTCTCTCTCTCTCTCTCTCTCTCTCTCTCTCTCTCTCTCTCTCTCTCTCTCTCTCTCTCTGTCAGTACATCTTTAAGCCCTCTGAGCGTGATTTGATTTGATTCTTTTTCTCTGAACACGTTGCAATATGCATGTGCATATGCATAATGTCTATTCATCTTTCTTTATTAAAAAAATGAGGCAGAAATGAACGATGCAAAAAAAAGATTTCGGATCAGAACATTTTGTATTTCAGGAAGCCTGACAACTTTAAATATGAACCCTCCATGAGCCCTCTTCATTCTATTAATTGTAACATTTTTGATAAACCTCCTTTGTTGTTGTTTTTCAGGGAAGCTTGTTTTTTAGAATCTTTTGCCTTTCTACCTCTGATAACAGTGTTTGATACTGGCTTTAATCATCGTGATGTTTTGCCTCCGTGTTGAAAACAGAGAAACAAGGAAAGTTTTCCTCATTTCCAAAAATTATAGCCATTAGTGTAGAAGTTAGAGGAGGCTTGGTTAGGCCTACGACTTTATGATGGTTTTATGGGTTTAGTTTATGTCTTTGTTTTTACCTTGTTGTAGCTGACAGGAGAGAGAGAGAGAGAGAGAGAGAGAGAGAGAGAGAGAGAGAGAGAGAGAGAGAGAGAGGATTACGTATAATTGTTGATAGGATTTTGAGGAATAGATTTTCCTTGTCGCCCTTCACTCAGTGGTAGAGCACTAGGCCTGTGTTTGCTTAATCTTTGGTTCGCTCCTGGCTTGTCGCCTACCTGATACCCTGTTGCAAGTGGGCATCGGCGCCACTTGAAACTTTTTAGAAACAGCCTTGAAGCTTGCATAGAACCGGAAGGCGCCACACCCTCAAAAGGGGAAAATTCGTAAGATTATTATATATATATATATATATATATATATATATATATATATATATATATATATATATATATATATATATATATATATATATATATAGACATTTATGTGTGAGTGTCTTTCTGTATATACATGTATATACATGTATATATATATATATATATATATATATATATATATATATATATATATATAATGTATATATGTATGTATATTAACGATCAAGTGTGAACATCTATATGTTCCATAATTGGCAAGTGCTCTCCTGATTCGTAAGTCATCACGACATTTAAAAGTTCGAAAGCTCTTGAAAAGTAGACATCTGTTAAGAACCCTCACTTGTAGTGTGTTATATACAAACAAAACTTCGTTGCGCTCTTACATATCTCATATCTCTGCTTGTTCGCGAATGTAAGTTATTCAGTGTTCTGTTCGTTTTTATTTCCTCAGCTTGAGGGGGAACGATCTCTTCTTTATACCTTGCCAGCACATGTTCATCCGGCATTTTTCCGTAGAGCAACGAAAACTCAGAAAAAGGGAAAAAAGGAGGGCTAGGGCACAAGTGTCTAGGCACACGCGAAGTTAGGCAGAGATGAATGAATGGGTGACGTGGTGGCACATTCTGTGGAAGAGGCCCAGCTGGTATCGACCTCTCCTCATAGGTGGCTACCTTCTTTGAGAGCCATCAGGGCTTATTGTAGACAGATGGTGCTGCTGCTGTTGCTACATCGAACGACGACGGGCGGGACGAAAAGGACAGAGAAAGCAGTAATGGTACAAGGAAAAAGAACCCAAAGGATTAGGGAGGTCAACGGAAGACGTCAGTAAGGGAAAATGCGAAAGGGAACTTTGCATACTGTGAAGCGACAGCGCCTTATCGCACAGTTTCACTCCCATTCGCTGACTACGCTGTTTGAGAGTCGAGTGTTACAGTGTCAGTAGGGTCCATTTCGGCAGATAATCAGTATCTATAATGTTTGGAGAAAGTCACCTTAGCTTATCTAATAGTAGTTAAAGTTCCGACACTTATTTTGGATATTTGAACTTCGGTAACTTATAGTACTGATGATTTTGAAGAGAAGCAGAATTGATATTAGTAGATTTCAAAATATCATCATGATTCTGAAGACAACGCACTAGTTAAACAAGTAAAAAACTTCGGCGCAATCGAGTTTTATGTACAGCGTATAATGCTGTATGAAACTCTTAGCCATGGCCCATGAAATTCTCAGCCGCTGCCCATGAAACTTTCAGCCACGGCCCGGTACCGGTGGCCTGTGTTGTTGGCACGTATAGCAGTGCCAGAAACACGATCGTGGCTAACCTTAACCTTAAGTAAAATAAAAACTACTGAGGCTATAGGGCTGCAATTTTGTATGTTTGATGATTGGAGGGTGGGTGATCAACATACCAATTTGCAGCCCTCTAGCCTCAGTAGTTTTTTAGATCTAAGGGCGGAGAGAAAAAGCGCGGACGGACAGACAAATAGCCATTTCAATAGTTTTCTTTCACAGATAACTAAAACTGTTGGAAATTCAGGTTTGTTTCCTTGTTGCGAGTTGATTGATTTTGCAAGAGTAAAGACAAAGAAAATCAAATAAGCTGAAATCAAATTTTGTCAAGTCAGATCGAAGGCTGTTGTCCCATTGGAAATCCCCCTTCCACTCGTCACAAGTCGGTTATCAGTCGTCTTTGTGTGTTATCAGTATCCGTTCAGGGTGATTGTTTAATATTTTGTGTCATTTGATTAATAGACTCCATTTGACTCAAATTTTAGTTGCATAATATTGGAGGTTAACGGATATGGCAGAGAGACGGGTGGAATTATTATCAACATTTCGAATTGATAGTGATATATGAACATTTTCCGTAATAGATTTTGCAGACATTTTTCTTCACGAACAATTGATTTTCTTTTCCTTTACAGTTCTTGGGCAATTGATTTTGCTTTGTAAAGAGAACGCAGAACCACTCGCGCACGTACGCTCAAGACAATTTATATTGTCTGCTGGATGAATTAGTGCACTATACTATGTAGCAAAATTTGTAATGAGTGCTTATTATTATTATTATTATTATTATTATTATTATTATTATTATTATTATTATTATTATTATTATTATTGTGTGCTGTTTGCTGTGGCTAGTGTTATTTTGAGGCGTATATGTGTGTGGGTATGTGTGTGTATATATATATATATATATATATATATATATATATATATATATATATATATATATATATATATATATATATATATATATATATATATATAGATATATATATATATATATATATATATATATATATATATATATATATATATATATACAGTATATATATCATACATAGATTCACTCGTGCACACGTTATGCGCTGCTGTATAATTAGTGCATATGCAATATGAAGCAAATATGTTGTAAAAACGTCGCACATTGAATGAGCGTATATTATTATTATATTGTGTGCTGTTAATTGTGTCAACCACCCACCCGAAAATAAGACTAGCCACAATTAAAAGCACTCTTAGTAATATACACTCATTCAATATGCTACATTTTGATTATATATTTTTCTTCATATTACATAATTATAATTATACAGTAGCGCATAATGCGTGGACCATTAGTTAATACACACACACACACACACATACATAAATATATATATTATATATATATATATATATATATATATATATATATATATATATATATATATATATATATATATATATATATATATATATATATATATATATAGTTTAGGTTTCATATGCGATCAGAGAGAGAGAGAGAGAGAGAGAGAGAGAGAGAGAGAGAGAGAGAGAGAGAGAGAGAGAGAGAAGCCCCACAATATTTCCAGCACGTGACACCGGTCTCGTCTGAGGCCTCCTGTTTGACCCATTTATGTAATTGAAAGGCAAAGTCAGGCTTTTTGGGTCAAGTGTAACTTTTCCTCGTGAGTGGATGGGAGAGAATGAGACGCTACCTTGTTAGAGAGCTTATTATTATTATTGTTAATTATTACTGTTCATGACAGTGAGCACGCTCTGAATGATTGTTTCATATATTATTTTGGATGTATAATAATGTTTTTCTAAACTTTTAGAAAATTATAAGTTAATATTAGCAGGAAGGTATAAAGTGAGACCAGATACTTAAATCAACTTCAGTCCCGCGATCCTTTTTTGTGACCATATTATTCCAGCCTTTGTTTCATGAATCGCCTGAGAAAAGTTAGTTAGCACTTTCACTTCAAACTTAACAGATAAAACTTGAAGAAGTTCTAGGAACTATACTGGAATGTCTTTCGACCAAAAACCATTTGTTTGTAGTTTGTGTCAAGACTTCGACTGCCATAGAAACCATTTAAAGCTCCGGCTCTGAGTGTCTTGCACGTTTTCGCTCAAGTATATAATATATATACTTAAGTTTTGCTTATGATCGTGAATGACGCAGCAGAAAGAATTACATGTAGACTTTGCAGTGACAAATATTATGTTTTTAATTTTTATCAATTCTTGGGCAGAGCAAATGTCAGTTTTTTCATATATTCACCGGTAAAGGCTGCAACTTAACCGTAATATATAAGTGTACAACGGTGTTCATGTATAACGCACGAATGAAATGTGTATATATATATATATATATATATATATATATATATATATATATATATATATATATATATATATATACAAATACAAATATATAATATATATACATACAGTATTTGTGTATATACTGTATATATACTGTACACACACATTAAGCAACAAATGCCGTTTAATATCCAATTCGATCTACCTCTGCAATAATACCGAAGGGAAATTATAACTTATGAGTGATTCGTCAACCAGTTAGTTATAATTCCCTTCGGTATTATTTACGTGGTAGAGCGAATTAGATATTAAACGAAATTTAAAAATCAGCTTAAATGTTAAAAATTCAATTAATATGTGTTCAAAATTCATATACATATATATACATATATATCTGTATGTATATGTATATATATATATATATATATATATATATATATATATATATATATATATATATATATATATATATATATATATAAATTTTTATAACCGTGATTTATATATATATATATATAAATATATATATATATATATATATATATATATAAAATTTTATAACCGTGATTTATATACAATCATGAAGCTACAAAATGTCAAATATCAAATTCACGCTACCTCGGGAGTATCCCCGATGGGAATTATCACCGAAGGGAATTTATAAGTGATAAAGGACTGGTACTGCTCGGCAGTACCAGTCCATTTATCACTTATTAATTCCCATCGGGGATACTCCCGAGGTAACGTGAATTTTATATTAAGCGACATTTGTAGCTTCATGATTGTGTATATATATATATATATATATATATATATATATATATATATATATATATATATATATATATATATATATATATATATATGAACTTAACAATTTTTAGCAACAATTTTTAGCAGTTTCTAGGCTGAAACGTACTCATCAGCGTGCTGTCTAAAACAAAATAGACAGTTTTTTTTTGGAACAATAATACTTAGATACAAAGAAATTGAAAGAAATCAGAACGAAATCTTAAAAGATAAAATTGAACAGTGCTGTTTATTACATAGAAAAGCCAAGGAATGAATAAAATGATACAGGTAAAATACTAAAAGCTAGTCTTTATATATATATATATATATATATATATATATATATATATATATATATATTGTATATATATATATATATATATATATATATATATATATATATATATATATATATATATATATATATATACATATATAGCTGCAGAATGACGAACAGGAAACTCAACTGACCCTTCAGAGTTACAGAGTGACCCACCCATAAGCATACGTGTAATTGCTATGATGAAACTTACATTGGAATAGTAAAATGCCAGAATTGAGTCCGATCAGTCAAAGCAAACAGGTCCCCTAAGGGTGCTTTCAAAACATTTCTTGAATATGTCGGCAAATGATCCCTTGGATATCACAAACAGGTTGAGAAAAATTAACGGGTAAAAGTGGAGAAGGAATCTTTGGTAAATGCTGGATAATGATATGAAGCTGTGTTAAGACTGCCAACTAGTTTTTAACTAGTCTTCAGCCTTTTTGTGATGTGCGTGTGATAAGATACCGATGTGTGCTTATGAAGTGTTCACGTGTGGACGCTCTCTAAAAATGAAGCATTAAGTGCCATTCGCGTACATTCCCGTCAACGCGTCCTCCCCCACCCCCTTTTTTTTTTTCATCAGTCTGTCTAGTGACAGGGAACTCGCCACAACTGAGTGGCTATTTACCATCAAGGGAATAACCACCACTCTGCAACTATGGACGATCAGTTGAGTTGGTGGCGTCAAGTCCTTTTCTTTGTTTGTCGTTTTATTCCTCTTTTTTTACTTTTGTTTTTTTTATAAATGAAACAGCATTCTTCAGTTTTATTTCTTAGTATTTATTTCTCATTTTTTATTACTCTTTGTATCGTAGTATTTTTTAAATAAAATTTGATCATATATATATTAGGTTGCTTGATGATGATCTATTTGTGTTTCAGCATCGTTACTAAAATAATTTGATCATTTCTGGAAAATAGTTGACGTTTGAAACCAAATGTTTTGTTGTATCGTTTGTTCTTAAATGCTGTACCATTTCATATTGGCCAGGAAGCAGAATCTGCGCACCGAGTATGAACATGTCCATGCAGCAGCAAGATGAGAAACCCTCTAAAACTTACTGATAAGTTGTCATCGACGGCAACGTATGAGTAGTAATTTGTAGTGGGTGAATGGTTGGTTCTGCGCTTATCTTCAGGAAATTCAGAGTAACAGGTTTTAGTGGAACTTGGACAACTTCTCTCTCTGCCTTAAAGTCTGGGAAATTTGCATTTTGATTTGAGAGGGAGGATCCTCTTATTGGCTGTTCTCGGATGCTTCTTTCAGAGGGAACAAAGCTCAGAGTTGAATCTTCTTGTCCCTCTTCACACAAACGTGCGTGCACACGCACACACACACACACATATATCCCGATTGCGTAACATATAGAAAACCCCACAAAGTTACTAAAAAGTTGTGATGTAGCTTCCAGAAAGAGGATTCCCCTATGCATCGTTATAAGATGTATTACTGGTTCCATTTTGTCAATAAATAAGTGTTAGTATGTAAATGAGCTTCGAAAGATAAGCAAGGCATAACTACTGCTCTAAATAATAGAGCAGCAATTATCATGTTTGCATAAATAATGTTCTTTTTAAGACTGGTTACAATACGTCCAAAAACTAAAAATGCAAATACTTTTTCTATGGAGAACGTTAAAAAACTAAGAAATACCTGGTAATTGTTTATATGAATATTAGAATTATGTATGTAATGAACAGTATGCCTTTAAAACCCTTGTGTTGAAAACGCCTAGTTTGGCATTGAACCGATGCAGAAGTGCAGCAATTTGTAAGGACAGACACTAGATCAGTTTCGCTGTTTCATTACATCAGCCACTTCCTTGAGGCCTATTCCAAGATCTTTTTGCTGTATATAGTGCCCCCCGTCAGATGCTTGCCCCCCCCACTGGCCCCCTAGTTGAAACTCCCCTTGTAGCTAAACTTTAACCCTTTGGCGGTCAAGAGCAGAATTATAGTTATAGGTTTTTAACACAAATGACGTGTTTGTTCATGATAGTTTGATCTTACTTAATGTTATCAGCTTATGTATGAAGTGATTGAAACTATAGTAACAGTTTTGAATAAGTGCAATGCAATTTACTGCTGCTGCTTAGAGTTAGTTTCCAAGAGAGGAGATGAAGAAGAGGGAACGGGATAGGTTGAAATTTGGCAGAGATTTTGGAGGGTCACAAGTCTTTTGTGTTACTGATGATATGCACTATTTTGATATATTTACATGACAAGGATATTATACTATAGTAGTTGAAAATTAAACCTTGATAACAGAAATGAGGCTAGTGTTGAATATAAGGTTGTGGGGAATTTACATGACAGTATTTGATACATTTGCATATAGTAAGAGTCGAAAGTTAAGTGAAAATTGAGCTCTATAATTTCAAATACATTTTTACTGATTACTAATACTATTATTTCGCTTCATTCACGTGGATAGTGAGCATTCAAGAATAGTATATTTTACTAATTACAGAATTGTTACATTAGTTTGTGTAATTTTCTTTGGCCCCACTAAAAAAATATCTTGGCCCCACCTAGCCCCCCCTCCCCTCCGATGGAATGCCAGCTACGCCACTGGTTGCACTATTGGATTTGTTACCTGCTTACACTTGAATCAAATTGACGGGAAGCAGTTGTTTTATAGTTGAACACTTTTTCTACTCGTTTATGTTATAATCTTTTTTTATGGGTCGCTTGTGGATGGAATGAAGTCAGCTCAGCAGGAATATGAATGCAGGTTGTGATCCAGTTAACGGAAATAATCTTGTTAGTACGCTACCTTTAACTTTCTCCAACGATCTACTTATTTTTAAAAAGTGTCGTTGTTTAATGAACCCAGCGAGTTTGCCGTCAACGGTTTATGCACTCTTTACATATATCTATTTGTCTACAGGTCATTTTCTTCACAAAATTGACATTGACCACACAAAGCAGTGAATATTCGTATATCAAGTGTTAACCTGACTGATGTGAGATTGATGTGATCATCTCCTTATATAATTTTTAATGAGTTTGTATCGAAAGCCTTTTCTTTTTCATTGTGAATAATTAAGAGCGCACCACGTGTTTATTACCGAAGAGACCTGATTTCTCTATATTACCAGTATCAGTCTTCGTATCTGTCGAAAACTTTATTTTACCTTTAAGTTTGATTATATTTGAAGATAAATAGTCATAGTTAAGTAGTATCTGTAGAAAAATATGAGAGGTGCTGTTGCAGGTAAACAAATTCACCTAATTATTGGGAAAGTTTAATGAGTTTTTAGAAAAATAAAGCTGAGTGAGTAGTCTTATTAATTAGTTTTTTGGTGCAGGTTAAAAAGAGGATCTTTGGTGTGTGTATGAGAGAGTTAACAGCATTTCTGATGCCTTCTTTTCCATAACGAATTCTTGTGCACATTTCTACGTATGGAAATCAATTCACGTAATACTTTATAATATTTTCTGTCGTAAGCACAGAGAACGACGAGGGTAAAAATCTTTCCCCGCGGTCATTATCTGACTTGGTTGAGAGGGAAAACGCTTATTACGCTTTGAATAAAATCCAAATTTTTTCATTTCTTGGTTGATTGGACTTATAATGAATTTTCTTTTTTATCTTTCTTTTATGCGGGAGGGACGATGGGGGGCGCAGGGCGGAGGGAGATTTGCATTTTTAGTGGTAAATTATCAGTCGAGGGATAGAAATGAGCCAATAGAAACGTTTTCATTTTCGTGTGTGGGTCCGTTTTATTTATGGAGATAATCATTCATTTCATTTGTTCACGGTTTCATTGACTCGAGAATGATTTAATTTATTGTTAATTCTTCAGCAGATGTATTATTCATTTCTTCAGCAGATGTATTATTTTTAGAGGTCATTTTTATTAATATTGAAATTATTCTTCCTGAATACAGATTCTTATGTATTAAGCCTCCACAAAACGTAATATTTATTTTTCCAGAAGACGAGGGTCAAAAAATGAAGTAGACATGTAGGCTATATATTAAATACAATGAATATTTGGATATATAAGTTAAGTATACCTTAGTTTAACCAGACCACTGAGCTGATTAACAGACTTATTTTACGTGGCTAAGAACCAATAAGCACCGGGACCTACAGTTTATTGTGGAATCCGAACCACATTATACCGAGAAATTAATTTCTATCACCGGAAATAAATTCCTCTAATTCTTCATTGGCCGGTCGGAGACTCGAACTCGTGCCTAGGAGAGTGCTAGCCGACAACTCTACCGACTCGTCCAACGAGGAACTGGATGTATATATAAGAGTTCTCACAAAGATCTTTACGTGCCATGAGCTGGATGGTAATATCAAGGAACGTGTGCTTGAGTATGCTCTCGAGCAATCTCGCACCCATGACTGAGGAAGGCTGTGGTGGTTCAGAGGCTAAGACCCAGTCAGGCGCTTGAGGAAAATGGCCAGTATGCGGCCTAAGGCAACTAACTACACTTGGCACCGGAGATAACCCAGAAGCCGCTGATAGTGGAATGGATAACAGAAGGATGGGGTTGTTGAGTGCCCCTAGATTCCCAGTGATAACAAGTGTAATCTTTCGAGTGTTGTCTGTGCGAGATTCTGAGCAGTTTAGAATTTTCGAAAATTCGTTTCAAGCGCTTGCGTATATATATATATATATATATATATATATATATATATATATATATATCTATATATATATATATATATATATCTATATATATCTATATATATATATATATATATATATATATATATATATATATATATATATATATATATATACATACATACATACATACATACATACATACATACATACATACACAGTAATCTTTTACCTAGGTTGCTCAAGTAATTTATGTCAATTATAACAACTGTATACATTGAATTAAATGTAGTGTTCATATTTGTAAACGAAGTTGGTTAAATCCAGTAATACTTCTTTTCTCCACGAATTTCCATATTTATTATAGCAATTGTTCTGCTTGCATCATCAAGGAAAGTTGATTCGGATGCTTCATTAATCCTTTCAGAATCCCCGCTATAGTTTCCATTTACAGTAAGTTATCTTGTTGCTTCAGTTGTGACATTTGTTTATTCTGTTAGCATGAAGTTGTCCTGTACACTTGACAGGGTGTTCAGTGATGAACCCCGCGTCGAGAATTCCTTTTATGATTTTATGATGCAAATCCTTTCGTGTAAATATCACAAGATTGCTTTGACATTTTGAGACCTTTGTTTTAAATTGCTGTACTTTTGTCTGTATGGAACAAAAGCTGATGAATGTGTTCTAAACAACTTGTCATGACGTCCACGGAAATGGTCAGGATGTGGAAAAGTTCGTCGGTCAAAGGTTGCAAAAGGTGATCCATCGCCCTGAAAGTCTCACTACCCACCAAAGTCAAGCAAGAACGAAACATTCTCAATCGTGGCCTACATTTTCTTCCCATTAAATGGCTTCGATAATGTATTATGATACACAAAATAAGTGATTGTTAACTAATGAGAAGTGGCTGTTTTTTTCAGTACTCACTGTGTTCAGTCTTTATGACACGCACATACTGTGTATATATATATATATATATATATATATATATATATATATATATATATATATATATATATATATATATACATACTGTATATATATATTATATATATACATACTGTATATACATACATGCATACATACATATGTATATATATATACATGTAGAGTATATACATCAGTATAATATACTGTAAGTGTCTGCGCGCAGTTATCAACGCTGACTATGTTAATGAGGTTTACGTAGGTGTAGGTATCCAGGGCATTATTGACGGATAAATTGAATGGTATGTGTGAGTAAATGCAATGACGTCACTGCATGAGTTATGCCATCTACTGGCGAACTTTTGTCTCTTGCTTTTAATTGTGCCGCTTGGGAAATCGCAGGGAAAGCGAAGGTGATTTGATCCGCCAAACAGATGTTTAAAATAACTTGTTCCGAGAACCCAGGTGATGAATTAAGTCCAATATTGCGTATTTATGCAAGCAATTGAGTGGGAGTGATGGTAAACGGACAGGTATTTGATGTGAGGTGCAATAACCCTAAGTACTCGCAGAGAAATGCTGCTGCAGAGGACTCTCTCTCTCTCTCTCTCTCTCTCTCTCTCTCTCTCTCTCTCTCTCTCTCTCTCCAATCAATGACGCAGTTCAACGAAGGTGAAGCCTGCTATTCAACTTGACTGAATCGGAAGTTCAAGTCCTCATTTTGTTGTTTTTATCGTAAGTATTTTAATTCGACGAAAACCGAAGTGACCAATGAGGCAATGCAAGCAGTGTTTTCAGATCATTCATCCCAGCATGATAACTCCACTGCAGTTTTCACGGATGGCTCAAAGTCAGATGCCGGCATCGGCTTGGAATGGCCTTCCCTGGTGTAGAAAGAAGCGGGAGATTATCATGTTTTAACTGTTTTTACGGCAGAACTGCATGCAGTTTTAAAGGCCGTAAAGGAGATTTTAATTCTGAATGGAAATAGTTTTTCCTGTATATTGTGACTCGAGAAGTGTTCGTCAATCTTTAGAATCTTAACTCCTCTACTCGTTCCTGACACTTTGCCACTAATCGTTTCCTTCTGTTGACAGTAACAAGTGGTACAGATATGCGAATTTACTTGATTCGTGCTTCAAGTACGTCCTCCACCTAACATCTTAATATTGGGCAGTTCATCCCTATGTGCGTCTACTCCTGCTGTTTCCTCTTCGTCTTTTGCTTCCTGTGATTTCTTTTTCTTTCTTAAACCCATTGTTGTATTTTTGCTGTTTTCTGCCTTTATACGGTGCTTTTCTCTTTGGAATACTTTAGTTTACATTATCTGATCATTGTCAGTGTTTTTTTTGTCTTCAGGTCGGTCATGTTTAATGCTCTATTTATTTTGATGTTATTTTGTTTCCTATTCATGTAGGTACAACACATTTTTTTTCATTAAATCTTTCTCACTGTATTGCTTTTATATCGCCATGACTTCACTAATTCCCACAGTTTAATTGATACACAAATCCCCCTCCCATCCCACCCAGATCCTCCCCCCCCCACCCCGGCCCCTGCCAGATCTTATTAATCCGCTCCCTCCTGATCTTATTCACGCATTTCAAAACTATTCACTTTTATAATTTATGTTTTTTGCTCTTCAGTGGCGCTTCATGTCATTGCTGACGTGCACCTATGTAAGTTCGTTTATGTGTACACTTGGGTACCCGACACTCTTCGTGCACCTGTTACCCTTCAGAATGAGAGAGAGAGAGAGAGAGAGAGAGAGAGAGAGAGAGAGAGAGAGAGCTTGATAGGCGTGTGTGCCTCTAGTCAAGCGTGCAGCGAAAAGTCCCAACCATTAGTGCGATTGCCTCCCTACTTGATATCCGAATGCATCGACTCTGGCACTCTCTCTCTCTCTCTCCGTCTCTCTCTTTAATCGTTAGGTCATAAGCCTTGCCGTAAACGGCATATGATGAGTCTGATAGAAAGGCCTCTCAGTTGGAGGCCGTCTGACCAAACATTTAGTAAAGTTGCTCTCTTACCTTGGATTCATTTGGTCTGTTCTCCAACTGTCTCTGGATAGTTTCTTATAGTTTCCTTCCAAAATGACTTGGAAAATCATGTAACCTGAAGGCCAGTTAACTTTTTCAAATCAGTACCTTCTTTGTAGACAAGTTTTACACCTGAATTTCGATTTTGCAATTTGACTGATATTTATTATCCACTGGGCGTTTTCCGGTAGAGATACTTGCTGCACATTGTTAAATATATTTCACTGCAGAATGACAGTCGTCATATAATTTTCTACTCTCTCTCTCTCTCTCTCTCTCTCTCTCTCTCTCTCTCTCTCTCTCTCTCTCTCTCTCTCTCTCTCTCTCTCTCTCTCTGGCGAAAAGTGGAAGAAGCTTGCTCTGGATGTTAGAAGTCGATGACTTACATTTTCCCTTTTTCCTTAAGTGTTAATTTAAAAAACCGTAAAAGTCCAGCTTACTCATTGTAATGATTATTTACTATTACGAAATTGGCAGGGTAAGAAGCATGGATGATGCAGGTTAGCAGCGTAATTGTGTTATTTCCTGAAGGATTTTCGTGCCATTCGTTAGGAATTCCGAGCCTTGTCAGGGATGGAATGGTAAAGTATTTCGAGGAAGATATCATGAATTGAATTCCTACAATACCATGACGCTTGACCCAAATTCTGAAACAGTCTTTGGCGTGAATTAGGTATCGCTTATCTCTTGCAACTGTTCCAGGTTTCCAGGTATTTCCTCTTCTCCCATCTTCCAATTTACTCCTTCCGTACAGTTCGCGTTCGTTCGTGAAAGGCCTAGGCCTACCCGCTTAGATCTACGGGTTTTCCTGTGCCTTTGATAGCAGCTGCTTTCTAACTCACGCCAGTTACGTTGTCCAGCTAGAGAATTACATTTGCTCACTAAAAACTTCTGCGCCTAATTATCCAGTTCATAAAATTTCAGCTACTTAGTTATCAAGTCAGTGAAAATCACATTACTCAGTTTCTTGTTAGTTTAAACATCAGTGCGCAGTTGTCCTAGTCCCCCCAAAAAAAAAAAAAAATCATCCGGTCAGTAAACCACTGCTTAATGATCCATTGAGTACAGCCACTTTGATCTGAAATTAACGAAGTGACTTCACTAGTTGCATCACCACCTTTATTCGGTTGTACGCACTGTACATTACACATCTGGCACCTAATTTTTCCTGCAAATATTCATTTTTATTTACTTCGTAGAATAAAGAATTCTCCAAGGCTTCATGGCCTCATATACCTAATCTTTTTTTTTATTTTGCCAGCTAAGCACTATCCATGAAAGTACGAATTTCATCATTGCTGGGTCTTTCCAAGGGTCTTTCCAAGTTTGCTTTTATTCCTTCAAACTTCAGTTTAAATGTGGTATTCCTAACTAGAAGACAAAAATTTTCGGTGAAATATTTGCACTCTCCTTGTAGCTATTCTTAAAACGTATTTCTCTATAAAGGAAACACTCTGCAACTGTTTAAAAGGAAGCACTCTGCAACTACTTAAAAGGAAGCACTCTGCAACTACTTATGGGCAAACGCATAATTTTCTATGTAAAATATGCAAAGTGTAGGCCCACGAGATTAACCAGGTTTCATTGTGGCAATCAGGAGGGTGAGGTTACACCTCTATTAGGTTTTCTTTTCCTTATTTCACCCTGCCAACCCATGTTATCCGGGGAAGTCATTGTCATCGCACTTGCGGTATTGTCAACTGACGTAGCCCACACTCCCTTTCCAAGCTTGTGGTATGTTACCCCCATGCACCTGTCATGTCGTAATTAGCATATTTTCAGTTTTGGTTCTAGTTTTGTGTGTTTGGTTACCACCATTGCTGCTTGTTTTTGTTAACTTTGCTATCTTTTCTAGTGTCTACAAAATTTGATCAGGACCAGGCTTCTTGCTATAAAATCTGATCAAATAGCGTAGCAGGATTTCTTCTGTTTTTTTTTTTTTTATTTTTTTTATTTTTTTATCCTAGCGATTGTTTTGAGTAACAGAAGCGGCAGTGGTGGTAGTAATGTAACATTTGGAATGATACGTTAAATTGCCGTAGACTTCTGAGTCAATAATCTTAGAGAAATGTTTTCTTTCGTGCGGAGCCTGAAAGCACGGTCGGTTATTTGCCGTGACTTGATCTCTTGTTCCGCTCATAAGATGTTTATTGTAACTGAACTGAACCAATCTCTATTCTATAACGGTGACCGAAAGAGAAACTGAAGGCTATGCGCACATGATGTAGCTATGAATATGAACTGAAAAGGTGCGAAATCGGTAACCATAAATAGAAAAACTATTTTAGCAATGTTGCTTCTACGCCTTTGTTTACTAAACTTCAGGCAAGCAAGTTTCTTAAATAACTCACCCTGTGAAAGTTTAAAATATCCATAATTTTCTTGAGACTTGATGATGATGTTTACAATTTCGTGGTTTGAGTGTAGGCTACCAGTAGGCTACCAGCCGTTCTCCGTTGTAGTTTATGCCACTTGGTTTTATTACATTTATGTTTTATGCTTCACAACGCTTATCTTCAGACACTGGTGTAGTTTAAAAAATCCCAGCTTGGGTCAGTAGTCATATCATACGAGAACTAGAGGAAGCTGACCACTCCTACTTGAAAATGGTTTCAACAACATTGGTGTTGCGGTAGGACAGGCATAAATAACAGCGGAAGGACGTAGGGAATTTCCTGCTAGCCTTTCCGTATCCATGCTTTTAACTTTTTTCTCTCGTCTAGAGTTAAGAAATGTTTGCCTTTTTTTCGTAATTGACGTAGTTCGTTAATTAATGTACCGACAACACCGAAACTTGATCTGAAACAGCAAACTTATTTTTTGTTTTCTTTCCTCAGAGAATTAGGTCCTTCATATTTTGACTTACGAAATGTTTGAGTCTGAGCTCTCCAGACCCCACTGAAATATTGTCGTCTTATCAGCGTTAATTTCATTACTAATGAAGAAAGGCGTTCTTCTGCCAGCAATATAGTGCTACAGAATTTGTGCTAGATTTTGGTGAAAATTTTCTGCTATTTTCATTAATCGTCCTCAGATTATTATAGAAATAAGTATATTTTTATTTGGTTTTATTTTAAAAAGCAGTTGCAACTTAACTATGTTTTTATTGAACGGCCATAGTGGTGAGGTCCTTGTAACTGGGTAATGTTTAAATCAATACGGTATCTTTATATACTTTCGATAGGACCTTGCAAGTCCTGAAATAAATGATAATATGAAATATGTGTGTCTTTAGTTTATGAAGCATAGGGCGTGTCGGTGTTGGCTTAAAGAAGTGAATTGAAAAAACTGCGAAACTAGACATTTCTAGTTGTTTGTGCGTTCTTGTGGCTCATTTTCCCGTCCGATTTCTTCACATTATAGTAGTACAATTTCCTTCAAGCAGTCTTGCAAGCTGGAAGGAGCATTGTTTTGAGGAGGCCAAGTGCTTCGAGCCCCTTGATGTGCTGTGCTTTCTCATGCAGAGACACGAATAGGTGAACCTGCTGTCCTATTCACTATTGAGGAGGACACCGTTGGTTGCCGGTGTTCGCTGATGCATTACCCAAAGGCGAGCCTTTTTCAAGCAAAGCCTGAGCTGCCTGAGTTTTGGGAGATCTCCTTCCCACTGGTATATCTCAGGGTGTTTTTCAAGTGGATCCTTTGGCCGGTTTATTATATCGTTGTCATCTTGGAACGCTTCTTAAGGCTCCCAACAATCATTTTTTCTTGAAAAACTTTTTTCGCCTGAAGTTTTAGGGATGCTGCGGTTTAGTATTTGTTGTTCAGATTCAGGATCGCTTTCAAGTCTGAGTATCGTGTAATTTAATCTCTCTCTCTCTCTCTCTCTCTCTCTCTCTCTCTCTCT
>NC_089795.1:17494714-17537214 GCF_040412425.1 Macrobrachium rosenbergii | reverse complement strand
ACTTGCCGATTAGATATACCAGTTGTAATCTATTATATATGTATCTATTATATGCATTTATATATATGTATTATATATATTACATTATACATATGTTACATATATATAATATATTCAAATATATGTTTATATATATATATACAAATGTATGTATATATGCACGTATATATACATACATACACACACACACACACACACACACACACATATATATATATATATATATATATATATATATATATATATATATATATATATATATATATATATATATATATATATATATATAACCATATATATACACTATATATATATATATTTATATATATTATATATATATATATATATATATATAAAAAATATCATATATATTAGGAAGAAAGATATATATATATATAATGGTGACTAGAATGCCATTTAATTTTTGAATAACCACGGGTGCTCCACTACTTACTAAAACAGTAATGGTACCCACAACTTTGGTGTTGAAAAAATATCAGATATATTAGGAAGAAAGATTACGATAACGCTGCAAATCTAAATGCTATTTAATTTGATGCTGAATAATGTGAGATTGTTTACTAAAACAGTAATGGTAGTGCAGTTAGGTGTTGTCATTATTAATTTTGAAGATATATATATATATATATATATATATATATATATATATATATATATATATATATATATATATATATATATATATATATATTTAGCCAAGACCACAGGAAAAATAAAAGGAGTACTAAGCGCTTTCGTGTTCTTTCAACACATTTTTAAGGTACACACACACACACACACACACATATATATATATATATATATATATATATATATATATATATATATATATATATATATATATATATATATATATAATGTAGATAGACAGGTAAATTTATCTTCAACATCGTTTTCCTGACAATGACTCCCGAGTAAAGAGATGACAGTGATCTCTGCCCTTTCAAACTTCAACTAAAGAATCTTGGATGACTCCTGCAGGAAAACTTCCCCAACACCTACTGTACACTGAAGGCTTATCGGCAGTTTGATGAAGCCCTTAGCTCCACAAAAGGACATCAACGCCTCGTCGAACCCCTTTACCCTCACTGTGACCTTTTCCTTTTACCTTGCACGAACCTCCTCTTTCCTGGATGCTGAGGCTCTTCCCATCAAGTATACAACTCTTTCACACAATCTATCCACATTCTGGTGGTCTGTCCCAAATATTTTAACCAAAGAGAAAGATATTTCCAGGGTAAACCCCTCCCTGATATTTTGGGAGATGAAGCAGATATTTCTGCTATCATCTCTTTTTTAAAGTGTGTTAAAATTTTTAACGATATTTAATTTATTTCTTAATATATTTATTACATTACATCATTCATTAAACTTCATACCTTTATTTATTGGTCACGTCACTTCATTTTATTTATTAATCATTTCCTTCATGAATTCATAACCTTAACATAATCCATTTTCTCTTCATTACGGCGCTGAATGGCTTTCTTGGCCCCAGTGCCTGGGCTTTTGCCCTAAATGTCATCCATCCATTCATCCATCTTGACGTTCTTGGACTTCCTCTCCTCCTTTTTCCCAGCACTTCTGAACTGTACACAGTTTGCTCAACTTACCATCATTCTTTCTACAGTACCGAAAAAAGGCACTGCTTCGTCATTTCACTTCAGCTCACACTTTTACCACTCATACACGTTTCCACATTATTTGGTAGGTATACAGTTCATTTGTATAGCGTCCATCATTTTTTCTTTCATTTAATTGCATAAATGAGAGATTATTTAACAGTCTCTTCACGCATTATCGCCGTGGTTTCCATGAGCACTCACGTTTCCAATTTTCCTCTCAATCTTTAGCGCACATCCTGCTACCTTCCCTTCTTCGACGATCCTGCGACTCGCCCCTTCATTCCTCCTACCTTCATCTGAAATATTTATATACTTCTATGATACATTTCCGAAACTCATGTTTCCATTACTCCACCATCCATATTAACATTCATTGCTCCATCCTTATGGTTTCCTTTCACCCTCGTAACTTGTTCGCGGTAGCGTTTACTTGTAGCTTTATACTCTTGCAAAGACTTTCAAACTTTTTCTAGTCGCTGTAGTTTCTCTTCATTGTCCCCCATCTGTATTGTATCACCTGGAAACGTCGGCTGATTCACACTTCATTCTCGACCCAGTCTTATCCTGCAACACCTACTGTATATCCTTTTCCAGACTTCTTTCACAGTTTCATTCGTGGAAATATTAATCAGTGATGGAGACACAACGCACCCTTGCCTCAGCCTCATGTTTGCACCAATCTCAATCCCGCCTACAAACTCCTAACATATGCTTCAGTTTTTTCATGAGAACGTTTTATCCATCTCAGCAACTTAATCGTAGATATATACAGCACACCTTTCATCATAAACTCCCTCCACATTGTCTTTACTTTGAAACAACTCTTTTATTGCGTCATAACAAGCACTTGGCCCACACACTCACTCCATTTTGCGATGATTGCATTGTTCCTTTGACTGTGAGACATTTGCTGGCCGAATGTCCCAGTCTTGGGAATTTGAGACATACGTTCCTGTCCTGGGGATGCGACAGGGAAGGACATTTCATCCTCGCTACAATTCTCGGTGAGGATTGTCATATGGAGCAGATGTGCATCTTTGTTGGGGAGGCGGGCCTCCTCAATAAACTTTAAATTATACATATATGCAATATGTGTATTTATAGATAGTATATATGAATATATTTGATTATAATACTGTATAACATGTGCGCGTGTGTGTGTTTATACATTTTTCATATGAAACTACTTTAAAGTCAATTATTTATTTGTATTTTGGTTTCCCTTTTTAAATTATTACGGCGTCAATAACCTTGATGTTGTGACGCCAATTTTAGTAACTATAATCAGTCAATTAATCTATCTTTCTTGCCTAAGTGCATGCATACATACATACATACATACATACAAAAACATTGTTTAGCATTGTGTATTTGATGGTAAAGCCACTACATAATTCGATATTTATTCCCTTCATTTCGAACCTCGAACGGTCAATGTGTGTTATTTGCATTCTCATGTTAAATCTACTTCGGCATAGTTTCTTTACCATTTCCCTTGGGCCATTATGCTTCTCAGGATGGCAACAAAGCACGGTTTTCTTCCCTTTTTTAAGCAGCAACTGAGATAAACATGAAGCCAAGTCTGGCTGTGTACTCACCACCTTGACGCTCGTGACTGGTTATGAAATATTGTGAAACTGACAGAACGTTTCCGTTGCTGCGCGCATAATAACTTCCCACGGTCATGGCTGCCATATTTATCTTCGATAGGAAGCTCTTGCTTATGTTTTTCTTTTCCCTTTGTTTATCAGTTTGCTTGCGTGTATCTTTGTTAGTTGAAGTATTGGCTGTTTTTACCAGTGGGTTTTCTTAAAACCTGATTACTGTGGCTATGTGGGAGGCTGATTATACTTAAGTCAGAGAGATGTTACTAGAGGTTGAAAAGGCATCGTTGATAGTTCAAGGACAAATATTTCCTAGTGTTCGGTAGTGAGGGCTTATTCATGAATTACCGCAGTCTAATGTTCTTTGCAGCGTGCCTTTGGCCCTTTGCTGCAGCCCCTTTCGTTCCCTTTACTGTACCTCCTTTCATATTCTCTTTCTTCCATCTTACTCTCCACCCTCTCCTAACAATTGGTTCATAGTGCAACTGCGAGCTTTTCCTCTTGTTGCACTTTTCAAGCTTTTTACTGCCAATTTCCATTTCAGCGCTGAATGATGTCATAGGTCCCATTGCTTGGCCTTTGGCCTAAATTCTTTATTCAATTCAGTTCTTAATGTACCTGGATGACGGTGTGGTACTCCTCTAAAAGTAGAGCAGAAAATGTATTCTTCTTCTTTGTAGAACAGTCACCCAGGTGCATGAATTCATTAAGGTTACCAGGTTATACATTGTCATTTGCGTCTGATTTTAATACGCACATATTAAGGGGATACCAACCAACTGGCTGCGAAGTAAACTTCTTCTCAAAGCAGCTAGTATTGCAAGCAAACAAGCAAAGCGAAGAGGGCGTAAAACATTCCGCCAAGTCAAAAGCAGTCCTCGAAAGTGTATGTACAATTACACAAAGCGCAAGCGTATACGAGTCTTCTATATATTTTGGAGGCATCCATTTATCGGTGTTTTCAATTTTTTTGACCCCAGCACGAAGTGAGCTGCGTTGTTTTTCAATGCAGGTGTATTATGTTAAATGTGCAATTTTCTTGTTTTTAGTTTTCTGTAAAAGAAAACTGTTGAGGTGGCTATTTGTCTGTCCGTCCGTAAATTTTTCTGTCTGCCCTCAGATCTTAAGAACTACTGGGGCCAGAGGGCTGCAAATAGGTATCTTGATCATCCACCCTCCTATCATTAAACATACCAAGTTGCAGCCCTCTAGCCTCAGCAGTTTTTTTTATGTGAGGTTAAAGTTAGCCATGATCGTGCTTCTGGCACCTCTATAGGTGCCAACAACACATCCACCATTGGACCGAGGCTGAAAGTTTCATGGGCGTGGCTGAGAGTTTTATGGGTCATGGCTGAGAGTTTCATACAGCATTATGCGCTGTACAGAAAACTCGATTGCGCCGAAAAAAACTTCAGCGCATTTTTTACTTGCTTTATTTAGTTATCTGAAATGGACTTAAAAAAAATCTGTATGGTGATAGGCTGACTGCAGTAGAATGGATGCAGGTTTTCCAGATAAAGTCCGGCTGATACCTAGAATCCCTTAATGTCAGATATTTCATCATAACTGGCTTGTCCATGCGTGATGTCAGTCTTGTCTGTGTAGGACTGGTGTGTTGGCGTGCCGAGGAAGGATGGTTGCTGGTTAAGGCATGATCCTATTTTGTGTCCCAGCAAAAGGCAATAACACGAATAAGTGTCAGGCTCTAAGCACTGTTCTCATGGCATTCGTACGTTTTCTGTAATAAGCAGATTTATTATTTCAGTCTAAAAAATCAGCTTGGGGATGATAAATTTTTCGTAGATAACAAGCGTATGACCTCAGCAACATAAAAAGAAGATTAAAGGAAAGAGACTCTGTACTGACAAAACCTACGACAAAGCTCTTAATGACTCTATGTATTACCTCTCTCTCTCTCTCTCTCTCTCTCTCTCTCTCTCTCTCTCTCTCTCTCTCTCTCTCTCTCTCATATTGATTCCATTGAAATCACGTCTAAATCAATATTTATTCACGATAGATCCTTGTTTGGACTGTTCAGCAGTGAGAGACTTCTTGCGTCGGTGATCCAAATGGGACTTCTAGATTTCATAAGTCGTAAGACTTTCATCATGCGGATTTCTATTGCGAGTCAGGTTGCTGAGGAAGCGGCTGTTATTACAGGTTTTGGAGAATGCAAACTTTGTTCTTTCTTGTCTTCGAAGCTTATTTTGGAAACGGGTTCTCTCAGTGGCTGTGAAGCGAGCAAATTTCAGCTCTGTTTGAATGGAGAATGAAGTATTATCATGAGAGTGTTTGAATAGAGGATGAAGTATTATCATGAGGGTGTTTGAATAGAAGATGAAGTATTATCATGAGGGTGTTTGAATAGAGGATGAAGTATTATCATGAGGGTGTTTGAATAGAGGATGATGTATTATCATGAGGTTGTTTGAATAGAGGATGAAGTATTATCATCAGGGTGTTTGAATGGAGGATGAAGTATAATCATGAGGGTTTTTGAATGGAGGATGAAGTATTATCTTCAGGGTGTTTGAATGGAGGGTGAAGTATTATCATGAGGGTGTTTGAATGGAGGATGAAGTATAACCACCAGGGTGTTTGAATGGAGGATGAAATATTACCATCAGGGTTTTTGAATGGAGGATGGAGTATAATCACCAGGGTGTTTGAATGGAGTATGAAGTATTATCATCAGGGTTTTTGAATGGAGGATGAAGTATTATCATCAGGGTGCTTGAATGGAGGATGAAGTATAATCATCAGGGTGTTTGAATGGAGTATGAAGTATAATCATCAGGGTGTTTGAGTGATGATGAAGTATAACCACCAGGGTGTTTGAATGGAGGATGAAGTATTATCATGAGGGTTTTTGAATGGAGGATGAAGTATTATCATGAGGGTTTGTGAATGGAGGATGAAGTATTATCATCAGGGTTTTTGAATGGAGGATGAAGTATTATCATGAGGGTGCTTGAATAGAGGATGAAGTATTATCATGAGGGTGTTTGAATGGAGGATGATAAACACCAGGGTTTTTGAATGGAGGATGAAGTATTATCATCAGCGTTTTTGAATGGAGGATGAAGTATTACCATCCGGTTTTATGAATGGAGGATGAAGTATAATCATCAGGGTGTTTGAATGGAGTATGAAGTATACTCATCAGGGTGTTGGAATGGAGGATGAAATATCATCAGGGTTTTTGAATGGAGGATGAGGTATTACCATCAGGGTTTTTGAATGGAGGATGAAGTATAATCATCAGGGTGTTTGAATGGAGGATGAAGTATTATCATGAGGGTTTTTGAATGGAGGATGAAGTATAATCATCAGGGTGTTTCAATGGAGGATGAAGTATTATCATCAGGGTTTTTGAATGGAGAATGAAGTATTATCATCAGGGTGTTTGAATGGAGGATGAAGTATTACCATCAGGGTGTTTGAATGGAGGATGAAGTATAATCACCAGGGTGTTTGAATGGGGGATGAAGTATTACCATCAGGGTCTTTGAATGGAGGGATGAAGTATTATCGAGAGGGTGTTTGAATGAAGGATGAAGTATTATCATCAGGGTTTTTGAATGGAGGATGGAGTATTATCATCAGGGTTTTTGAATGGAGGATGAAGTATTATCACCAGGGTGTTTGAATGGAGGATGAAGTATTACCATCAGTGTTTTTGAATGGAGGATGAAGTATTATCATCAGGGTTTTTGAGTGGAGGATGAAGTGTTATCATCAGTGTTTGAATGGAGGATGAAGTATTACCATCAGGGTTATTGAGTCGAGGATGAAGTATAATCGCCAGGGAGTTTGAATGGAGGATGTAGTATTACCATCTGGGTTTTTGAATGGAGGATGGAGTATTGTCATGAGGGTGTTTGAATGGAGGATGAAGTATAATCATTAGGGTGTTTGAATGGAGGATGAAGTGTAATCATTATGGTGTTTGAATGGAGGATGAAGTATTACCATCAGGGTTTTTGAATGGAGGCTGAAGTATTATCATCAGGGTGAGGACTTCACCACTTGAGGAATTTTAATCGTGTCCTGTCCTGCCTTCATGCGTCTGGTTTGTATTTCGTGACGAAGTTAGTTTCCACGGATAATTTGTCATACATCTCCCTTTCTTACTTAGGTTTTAGGTTAGAATGTGATTTTCTTAGGCATGTTTAATGTAGAAAAAGATTGTATTAGTCTCATATGCGCCTTCTGTTTACATGAGATAAGTCTAACGAAAAAATGAGACACCCTCTCTATCATGAGTCTAGATTTTTCTTCAGGGTCGCAGTAAACCGCATATGAGATTAATACAATCTTTTTCTACATTAAACTTGCCTAAGAATCACATTCTAACCTAAAACCTAAGTAAGAAAGGGAAATGTATGACATATATACAGTATATATATATATATATATATATATATATATATATATATATATATATATATATATATATATATATAATTACATATACATACATATGTATGTATATATGTTTATGTATGTATGTATGTATGTATGTATAATCAGACTAGCAAGACTTCTAACCCAAGGCGAATCGAAAGAGCTTACCCTCAAGGAAATTGGAATTTTTCCTACCGTCGTCCTAAGGACTAGGCAGTGACGTCACAAAGCAGCATCTTCACATGATATTATACCATGGTGGCAAAATATGAAGTCTTAAAAACCGGATCTCCAATCATGAGGGCAAAGTAGTAAGAAAGGCCTACGGCATTCGTTTAACGGTCACCCACCCAAACACCAACCAGTCCCGAAGTTCATTCACCGACTTCATCCAGTCACTAAAGCAATGCAAGGGAAGTTTGGCAGAAACTTGTTTAGTGACCGCCAAGGAATGCCAGTAGCCATCGGAGCTTAGGTAGGTTTATTAGTTGTCCAACTGGCGTCGCACTATCTTAGGTCATCGATGCTGAGAGAAAATTATATGTCCAAAACTAATTATGCATACGCAATATACTCATTATCCACACATGCATATTTAGCTTTACAGAATCTGTCATAAAATTAAATTCATACAGACCTTATAACCCTATGAACACATCCAGTCATTGAAAATGAGTAAACCTCTGGAACCCTCGTAAAAATTCAAATATTCTGCCGCCATTAAAAAATAAAGTAACATTTTCATACCGAACACCAGCTGCTTCTGTCAGTCTGGAAAAGACACTGGATTTGTCAACTGCTTCCTCTCCAAATATCCTGGTTAGGCTTCTGCTACTATCTGCCAGCGTACTGGCGTGGAAATTTCCACGCCCGTACCATGCATATACATTTATATATATATATATATATATATATATATATATATATATATATATATATATATATATATATATATATATATATATATATATATATATATATATATATTATAATATATATATATATATTATAATATATGTGTATATATGTGTGTGTGTGTGTGTAATATTTGTTTCTTCTACTAACATAATGAGCAGCTGAAGTTACATGACGCCAAAAAATAGTAATTCTTTAGAAGTTAATTTGAAACTGAACTACTTATAAAGTATTCTTATCAATCAGTTATTGTTCCATTTAATTTACTTAATATTTTAACGATGTAAACTAGCTAATACAACTGTAGGGAAACTGACATGTGTCCATGACAGAAAGGGTAGTAGGCATGACTTTAAAAGCATGTCATATTCAAAGTTTATCTGTACATTAAAGCGAACATTATCGTTAGAAACGTGATGCTTGTCTGGGTAGAGTATGCTTTGTTGATCTTGTGATGTGTACCGCGGAGTGCTCAAAAAAGGAAAAGAAGGTCAAGGTTAACATGGTACAAGAACCTGTCATAAAGAGGCCACTTAAAGACCGATATCTTTTATTGAAAGAGTAAGAGTAAAAAGTCTAGAAATGATTATCATCATGGCGAGGTTAAATAAAGGTTGCGACTCTTATTTTGTTATCCCATTGCTTCAGGAAAGTGTCTTTCAATATCTGGCCATCATTCAAGAGGCTATCAGACACACACTCTCTCAAGCGCTTGCGCATAAACGCGCGCGCGCGCACACACACACACACACACACACACACACACACGTTATCATCATAATATCATCACCTAAAATATACCATCTCCGGCTCCTTACGCTCTACTGGATTTGGTCGTTTTCCTTTCTTGCATTTCCAGTCGGGTTGTCATGGCTTTGGTCTACGTCTGTCAATGATTTTATGATTAATTGAATTTGATGTAGTACATATTTCGTCACTGCTTAGTTACGCGTATTCTTACCGTGACCGTGAAATATTGCTCCTTTTCACTTATAAATTTTCAGTATATTTCACTTTACAATTGTAGACAACTGTAGACTGTGTCTGTCTAAGCAACAATCTCTTTTCTTTATTTTTTCAGAAAGTTGGTCAGTATAGGTCAGGCTATATGGAAGAAGGTCATCAGGTGATTCAAGGCCATGATGGCAAGATTTCGATTTACGTTCTTGAGCGGTTCATTTCCTTCCACTTTTTGCCCCCAAAAATAAGACATGTAATTTAACGTCACCAGCGGTCCACCTAATTATAGGCGGGACGCTTAACAATACTTTTACTCCTCTTCATTTTTTTTATGTAAAATCAGAGAAAGGTGTCTTCGCTCTTTGTCAGATATAATGTTCTTTTGGTCATATGTACAGTAAATGATCATGGGGTTCCATCTTAATCCAGGACCTTACACATTTTACTGTGGAGAACTGGATCAAGTTTCAATTGGTTTAGCTTGGTGTTAATTTTCTTGCACACGGGTACTATTTTGCTTGCTTATTTATCAGTCATTTAAGAAATAAAAGGTCAGAAAGCTCGTCCCGAACATTACGTCAAGTATGCTATATGACTGTCATTTTAGATTTTCTGGTTACATTAGCGTTCTTACATTACGTCTCCAGTTGGACATGTTCACCTTCGTGTGCAAAAACATCAAAGGGTTCAAGTTTGCATAGATAGGTAGACCGGTGAGTTCTTGAAACGATTATTTGGAATCTACGATCAAATGACAAACTAATCTCTCCGTGCTTTGTTAACCTTCAATAAAGTACCCGCCATATGATGCTTTAGAAATACACTGTTTTTGCGTGCGGCATTCGTATGTTATCAACCTTTGCTGCTGGCATTAAAGGGCTTTGGTGTTTACTGTCGTTCCCTCAAATGACGGTGCTCACAAATCATATCAAAGCTCGAAAAGAATCTCAGTCTGCGCGTTTAACATTTAACCCAAAAGAAAGAAACCTTTTAATTTTCAAATGTCGTTGTCCAGTCATGTTGCAAACGTTATGAAATTCGATTTTTCATGGAAAAATCTCTCACGAAAATGAGGTCGCGATGTTTTTTCTAAGTGCTGTCAGTGGGCGAGTGTCGTCGTCAGCATTTTTGTGTCGATTTATTTTTGACACTTCGTGTGATGGAATTACTCATGACAGTCTTACTTTTACCGCCGATTTCTTTTTATTTCATGGCCTTTTGTTCCATTGTGAAATGCAAAAACGTAGGTGGTGCCCTTGCTGCCAAGCGATGGCATGTTGAAAGGGCACACTTTTGTTTTTACCTGTTAGTCGATGAATTACGTGGCAGTTGGGTGGTGGGTGGCAATGCATTACGTGTATTGTGATGTGTGACGCACATTATTCCAGTGCCTTTGACTTTTTGTTCACTAAAGGTGCTCACAAAAGATTGGAAAAGGCTTGAAACTTTTATGGGTAATGAACGCTATTTTTTCATTTTATATTTTCATATATATCTGCGTTGCTGTGTTTTTGTCAGAAAGCAGCTGTTCTAATTAATGAGGCTGTAGTACATCGTGGAACTAGGAAATGTTCTAGGGCAAATCAAACCTTGCTTTTATTGTTATATATTGAAGTGACTTAGTATTTTTATATCTATGGTTTTCGACCTTTTATGGCGTATTCTTATATGAAGGCCGATGGAATTGGCAACCATTATTATTATTATCAATCCCACGGTTGAAAGAAACACCAGAACAATAAAGAGAAGGGGACCGAGATGCTCCTAATCCCGAAGGATGCGATGGGTCACTATCGTAAGAGATGGAAGGTTATAGGCAGGCAGAAGCGGCCACATAACTCCATTGCTCCAAAAAAAAAAAAAAAAAAAAAAGGGGGGGTGGGGGGAGAAGAATCTCCCATTGAACTGAGCTTCATAAATGTTGCTCACTTGTAAAGCATGAGTGAGGAATATGTTGTTGGCTCGTGAGTTACGAGACATTCTGGCACCAAAAGGAACCCCCGTCAGCCCATCCGACCAGTGCTCGAAATAGTTTCTGAAGAAAGGAAGCTAATGAGACCTTAGAGTAGCGTAAAGACCTGTTTATAGATCAGGAAACCTTCAGTTCAGTCCCGCCCAGACAGAAAAAAGAAGGCACCATAACCATAAAAGCAATACTCTAAACAAATATGTCAGACACTAAAGAAAAGTATTAAATATTAATAACTAGGAGGAACCAAAGGCTTACAGGAGTGTATTTTTTTATAGCAATTCGACGACACTTGCACAAGCCAAAATTTTAGTAGAAGAGAGGCGTCGAATCACGTTTATCATCCTCTTGAATGAAAGGGCTTGATAGGAGAATAAACAACTAAATAGGTCGAACTTGTGCCTTGGATTCACTGATTTTGATTCTAGAAAGATCAGCGATGCCTGGGAGATGACGAGAGAATATATATAGACAGAAACAGCAGAAGCTGAAGAGTGCGACAACCTTGGGGGAACAGAACCGATATTATTCTCTAAGTCACTCTGAACCAATGGATGGTATTTGAAGGATCAGAAAGGTCACTAATTGGGGACTCGTTAAACCACTGTATGTTTTCAAGAAATTATTAAATTCCAGAACTATCAATTAGATAAAGCTTACGTAGGGGGCTAGTGCGTCAGTGTACCTCATGCAGTGCACTATAGGTATTACTTAAGGTTCTCTGCAACGTCCTTTCGGCCCCTAGTTGCAACCCCTATTCACTTCTGCTGTACTCCCGTTTATATCCTCTTTCTTCCATATTACTTTCCACCCCCTCATAACAATTGTTTCATGATGCAACTGCGAGGACTTCCTCTTGTTGCACTTTTAAAGCCTTCTACTCACAATTTCCCTTCAGCGCTGAATGGCCTCATAGGTCCCAGCGCTTGGTCTTTGACCTAAATTTTATATTCCATTCCATTCAAAAACAAAGTGCAGGCTGTTGAAATTCCAGAATTCTTCAAGCGTTTGCGTCCAGAGGTCGCAGAATAACATTTCAGGAACGTGTGTAAGAGAAGATTTAGCCAAGTAATGAGAACTAAAATGGAGAATTCTCCGCTGGGAAATCCAGCCACAATTTCTTGAGAACAGGAAAGAGGCGAAAAATAAGATTTGCAGTAGTTGGTTGCAGCTTTAGAAGTCATGAACAGGATATTAGATTTTTTCTTCGTACGAGAACCAAGGAATGTCTATGGCTGAGGAAGCAGAATGATCAATCGGAGGAAGAAAGTTAACGGGGAGAGGACACATGCTGTCAGATCAAGGTTATAGTTAGCCGCCGAAAAGCAATCCATCAGTGGAATATCAAGGGTCATGGTTTGTGTCTGGAGTGACCCGAACTGTTGAGGTGCCGCAGAAGGTGTTTTGGGAAGGTCATATGGAGAGTGATCTGGAGACAGCAGTAGGGAGTTTAATTCCACAGTAATGTTTGGAAGGAAAAAAGATCAAGAATGTTAGACGCAAGATCACAATGGTCGGTAACGGTGTTGGGTGGTGGATTCTTTGCTGCATTATAGCAATAACAAGATTCGATGACTTCGATGTTTTTCATTTTATAATAGGTAAAATGAGATCTTGTGCTGTGTACAACAAGCTTTATATAAAGAACTACATTATTGAGGGAGAAAATAACAAGACTTGTTTGTTGCGGTCTGAAGGTTGTTTGAAACAAGAAACGGAATCCATAGGATTGGTAAAGAGTAATAAAATCAGACAATAGCCGCAATTGGACCACGATTCTTGTGCGTCAATGTGTAATTGTTACATAGTGTTTTATACCCTATTAGTATTCCGTTCATCCTATGGAAGAAAGAGTATGCCCAGTAAATTAGGTAAAGCAGCTTATCTCTTTTTGTAATCTTAAACGATCCACTTTGTTCATTCGTCTGTAACTTGAATTATTTATTCAGATAGGAGTCATAAATGTGTATGTGATTAGGCCTGTATGCCCGCAGAGGGTTACTGAAGTGAAAATGTCCCCCAAACACTTTTAGTTAACCGTGTGTCATCATGGCCCATTGCCTTCACCCCAGGCTCCTTAGGCCTTTGACAGGTTTCTAAGCACTGGTATTTGGGATGAGGTTGATGTTCCCATGCCGAGCCCCACAAGTGGTCAAGGGGCCTATGGGCCAACGGCGTTTGGGATTTACTGGTGGTCCTCCTCCTCCCCCTCCCCTCCTCCTCCTCCTCGTTCATTTGCTCTTACTAATCTGCAAGTCTGAGAAGTGGGTAGTCTCGGTTTCTCCTTCGAAATTTTGTTTTCCACCGTCATTGGATATGGAGCAGCGTCCCTTTTATTTCTTGCCTCTATATCTCGATGTGTCCGGACTCGTTTCAGTGTTGTTAATGAGTTTAATCAATCGGATATGATTTCGATAAACGATAAATATGAGGTAGTTTTGCCCTGACTTAGGGGTGAATAATTAAAAAGTGTATATGTATATATATATATTTAAATTGAGACCGTTTAAGGTGGTTGTTCACGAGGCTGTTAGCCTTCCGGTTCTCAGCAAGTCTCTTAGAGGTTGCCAGCCCCATACCCTGTTCCACATTGTTTGCGACCCACCAGAGTAGTATGACGTGTAGCTACAAAAGTCTATGCCTAAGTCAGCACAGTTTATTATGATTATTTAACTGAGTGTGCTTCTCCGCCCATCCTGGCCCGTTTGTGTGTGTGTTTATGTGGCATGTATAGTTTTTTTTTTTTATTCATAACGCAATAAAAGCCTCTTAGTTGATTGATATTCCAAAGTGCGTATTTACGTAACATATTGGATGAAGTATGCTCCGTTCAGTGTCATTAAGATCATCAAAGTCTAATAAAAGATAAGTCTGTTCACTTCCCTGCGAAAAAGTAGCACGAGCCGCTCAATGACGTCATCTAGTCCGCAAAATGCTGGGTCCGTTACATGAAAACGAGTCGTCACCAACCAACCAACTCTGGCAGCGGCAATCCAACATGCCTAGCAATTGTGCTGTTAGTGGCTGCACATCCAATTACGAAAACAATCTACCTGCCTTCAATCCCTGTCCTACTCGACTGGTTTCATTCTGTCTTCAACAACTTTAAACCTGACTGAATTCTTCACTATGAACATTATAATAGTTTGCTGCTAATTGTATGTTGAAAGATGTCAAAGTCTCACTGTTACTCTTATTTAACATAATGCCCACTTACACATTATATATACTCGGTGTTATTTCATCCCTCTCTGCATCAACTTCACAAGTTATGTAGCCATATCAGTGCTAATTATTCCACTACAGTTGGAAGTTCAAAGGTTAATTATATAATTAAATGCCAAATTAGGCCCACATTATAATGTGTAAGATGCTTTGTTCATATCTCTGTTATTTCTACTAATTTACTGCAGTAACTTCTTATGAATTACTAAGTAATTACTTCAGTCTAAACATAATAATAATAATACACAGTCATTTATAAGGTTACACAGTAATTTACTGATAGAGTACAATGTAAACTGGCCACTCCTCACCAATATTATTAATTTTAAGTAAGCTATAACAAGAATAGACAGAAACATTACGTATATATTTTAATCATACTATTTATATTATTTTTTCTTGAAATACAAATATACTTGAAATTAATAAAGTTAAATAGTGTGACTGAAAAGTGAACAAAATAACATATAAACTTAAGTCCCCCATTAATCACTCCGTTTTCTATAATTTAGGATACTCGGGGCTCCGTGACGTCACCACCTGCGCGCGAACAGACTTATCTTTTATTAGACTTTGATTAAGATACCCTGCGAAGAGTAAAATTCATTCCTCCGTGCCACTGGTCTATTTTCAGTTTACAAAGGATTGCAAGGTGATTTTTTATGTTCTTGCGCTTATTTATGAAACGATATAATCCACCCTAACAGCGGAAGAAGATATAAAAAAAGGTTAGACTCCAAGTAGGTCGTGACCTTTCCTTTTAGCGAATGTTAGTTTGCTGAAATGTCCAGTGCGAACACCAACAGCGACAGCGGTCGTTTGGAGGCAGCACAGAAACGATACATTTACAAAAACTAAGCAAGTTTTGTTCTTTTGAAATTTCATTCTCATTCATTCATCACCACGTGATTGACCTATTTGGTCCCAGTTCTTGACTTAGGGCCTATACCTAATATTTCATCCTAATCTTTCGGGCCACCCCTATGAGAGCTGATTGCCAGTTTAGTGGTCTGGTTAAACTATTTTGATAATATAATAACATGCCATTCCCAATCATTTTCGTTAATGTATTAGGAAACTGTATATAAGTTTATTCATGCAATCTTTATTCAATGTTTTGTTCAAAGTTATTTAAACGTTACTTTCATAATAATGTAACCATTTTCAAGCTTTGTAAGCTTGAATTGTTTAATAGAAGAGGCAATGAAACAGAATAGAGATAGAACGGTGGTAGATTATTATAAAAGATTATTACTCTAAGATTTGAAACGAAAAAATATGAGGCCATCTTGTGAGAAAACGATTCTGTCGCTTAAACAGTTATCAGTTTAAAACTCTCTCTCTCTCTCTCTCTCTCTCTCTCTCTCTCTCTCTCTCTCTCTCTCTCTCTCTCTCTATATATATATATATATATATATATATATATATATATATATATATATATATATATATATACTGTATATATACATATACATACAGTATATACATATATACATACATACATACATACACATGTATATATAAATTATATATATATTGTATGTATATATATGTATATATACATGCAAATATTTATTTATTCATTTCATTTTCTCACCATACTCTTCGGAAGTTATCTAACAAGGAGTAATCCTTACGGTTCTTAGCAAGCCCTTTTTAAATTCTGTCTGGAACACCTCAGCTGTATGTTAGTTATATTAGATACCTAATTCATCTTGAAGGCCCTTAAAGGACAATAGAAATACTGCACAAGGGGCTTTTAACGGAGCCCCCTTCAGCCCGTCCTTGGAACAGATTTGAATTTGGAGCCACTCTTGGTAGGTGAAAACAAATCGAAATAGTTGGTGACAGCACCCAATAACTGCAGCTCATTTGGAACTCAGGTCATTTAAAACTAAACTCTATATACTCGGACAGAAACACCGGAATAAAAGAAATTCGTTAGAATCTGAAAATATACCTGCATATCTGAAGAACCACACAGACTACCGTACACACATAAAGAAAAGTGAGAAAAGTCTTTAAAATGGCTAGGCTGTAAACAATTGTAATAAAAGCATACGGTATTTTTAATAGGTCGTTTATTGTTCTGCACTTGGCCTTTGGCAGAAAGATCTTTCTTGCCAATATAAGTCTTAAAATGTTTGAATGATTTCTTATGTTTAATTGATCAGGACTAGATAACCTGCTATCTGTCCTATGACTGATGTCCCTTTGGGAATCTATGCGTACATTCGACAGCCTCTTTCGTGCACCCTCGTATATTCTGTGATCACATCACGGGTAATCATACTTATACAACGACGTCAGTGGAAGTAGAGAATGGAGGCGATCTTTGACACTGAACAGGGAGCCGATTGTCAGTGGACTTTTGGAAAAAACCTAATGATCAGGATGACCATCCTTGCTATTTCCCTTGTGATTTATGTATGTGTGTATATATATACGTAAATGTATATATATATATATATATATATATATATATATATATATATATATATATATATATATATATATATATAAATATATATATATATATATATAATTATATATATATATAAAAAGCAATTAGACAACAACATCATACTGTACAAAACACATAGAAATAATAGTAGTGACAGATTATTAAAACTTTACTTTTTCTTTTACAGTCTACTCATTTTAGTTAGCAATCCGTGTTGTTCAAGGTCGCCCCAGGACTTCCCAGTAGAGGCATTCTTTGCATCCAAACACGGAAAGAATGGTCATTATCTTGCCAAGCAAACTTTCAAAGGTTATATAAGAAAGGAGCAAGGTGTATGAGAACAGAAATATAGTAAAATGAAACGAAGATGAATAATAACGTTGCTAAATGAATAACTCAACTGCAGTTGAAAAGAAATGTCGAATAGATAGGAATGCAGTAGAGAAACTCGATGGCGGTCAGCAACTTGGCATTTTTGGGGAAATTAAGAACCTTTACGTAATTCTGTATGCCCCGAGGCGATCCAGATTGAGGTTTGGATGTCGGAATGTCCAAAACATTCCGAATATTTTTTGTTACCTGGTTTTCTCGAATACTCTTTTTAGATATGAAGGGTAAGTGGCGGTGACTAGTTTCTTTGTTTTGGAATTTAAGGCTAAAGACTATCGTGTTCACCCACAGATAATGTCTCACTTGTTACTCGCTTACATAGGAGAAATACTCGCTTACATAGGAGAAATACTTGCTTACATAGGAGAAATACTCACTTAAATGGCAGAAATACTTGCTCACATAGGAGAAATACTTGTTCACATGGGAGAAATGCTTGCTCACATGGGAGAAATACTTGCTTACATGGAAGAAATGATTACTCACATAGGAGAAATACTGGCTCACATAGGAGAAATGTTTGCTTACATAGAAATACTTGCTCACATCGGAGAAATACTTGCTTACCTGGGAGAAATACTCGCTTACCATAGGAGAAATACTTGCTCACATAGCAGAAATACTCGCTTACATAGGAGAAATACTTGTTTACATAGGAGAAATACTTGATCAGATAGCTGAAATACTCGCTTGCATAGGAGAAATAGTCGCTAATATAGGAGAAATACATATCCGGATTTTGAATAGCTATTGAAAACTCTTCGTTTTGCTACTAGAAGCTGTTAATATTGTTATTTCTTCCTCTTTTGTAAAGTTCTTTGTTTCATCAAAATGATTTGATCTTTTCACTGTATTTGCTGGTTAACACCAGTAGACCGACTCCTTGGCTTTCCAGTTTAGGACTGCAGTTCAAGCATCCTTGTAACTCCAGACAGTAATTACTATGAAAGTTTTTGTGAGCTTGTAGGAACTTTATTTTCTTAAGTGACTTCAAACTTTTATCACTTTTTCCACGACACTAAATTTGAATGAATACATGATCTTACAGTTACCAGCTTCATCTTTTTTTTTATATTTTCTCATTTGTGTAAAATAGTTCAGTTCTTACCTCTTATATTGACATTTTCTGTCCTTATTCAGGTTTTAGATATCCGTTGCCTGGTCATTTTTAGAATGTGCGAATTGAGGATTTAGGCCACCATTTCGTACAATAAATATTTCGGCCGTAACCATCTGTTTTAGCTTGTAACGTGCTATCTGCTGCATCGTGCAATATTTGCCGATGATTCCACGTTCGCGTACGCAAACATTTTCAGTGGGTCTGTGTGTGTTTTACAGTGAATGATAAAATGTTCTGTTTTTATTACTTCCATGAATTCCAGCAATCTTTATTGTAATGTATCGTGGTTTCTTGAAACTTGCTCCATTTAATATATTTTCAAAGTCTCAAGGCTGTTTTTCTTTTTATAGTGACCAGCGTCAATCTTGTCTTGGATTTTGTTCGTCTTTTTTTTCCACTGCATTTTTTACTGTGGATTTTTAAGACTGTATTCTCAAAATAATTGCGACAAGTTTTTGTCCTTTGGTGAATCATTGTTACGGTTGGTCCTTCACTTGAATTTTTTGTCAAATGTGAACTTGCATTGTGGTATTTACTCTAAAAGAAATTGCTTCCATTTTCCAAGTTATTCTTTGCTGAATTCTCTGCAGTTACTATCGCATCACAAATGACATTTAAAAAATCGTTGACTGATGTTTTTTCGCATATGCTGTATCTTGCTGGTCACATCCAGTTGGCCATTTTTCACAAAGTATTTGTTATTAGATGAAAATTCTATCGAATTGCTTTCGCAAGACTGATTTTTATAATTAGAGTGGCGTAATATCCTTATCTGGGATGCTGTATATAGTTAATGACATTCTATAATTAATATGTTCATTTACGTATCCTCTAAAGTGATATCATTGGAAATGTATGAGGTGACATTAACCGAACATGTGGACTGATGCATTGCTTATCACTTCGTCGAGCCAAATTTAATATTTCCTCAGGTACATTGACGTTAACCCTCTGGGAAATTCCAAAAGTGACTGGATGCGTCCTTGCTTTGCCCTGAGTCGTATTACTTGGGGTCAGGGAGCAAGTCGCCGATAATAAGGGAAAATGTCGGCGTTCGCCTTGTTTGAGCTGAGCGGTTGCAATGCAGCTCAGGAAACGTTCAACTCTCCTCCCCACCGTTACTAGGTTCCTGTCTATAACCAGCCATTAGGAATTAAACCTCTTCGTTTTTACTATTTTAAGCATTGATCACCTTAAGAGTAACTACTTTTAAACTCATTATTAATTTCATTAGCATTTTCATTCTTTACCGTAGCGGTGAATGACCGACCATATGGGTTACAGTGCTTGGCTTTGTGCCTAATTTTCATATTCCATTCCATTCCATTCCATTTCTATATCCTTAAAGTGGAAATAGATAGTTTTATTATTATTATTATTATTATTATTATTATTATTATTATTATGAAATACATTCTTCAAAGCTGGGATCTTTCATGTTTAGATTTCTGCTTGTTTTAGTTTCCGGATTGTGATCTTGCGAAATGAGTTTTGTTTTTGAGTGTGCGTAGGTAGCCTTCCCATATAACGTGGTTTCCCAGCTCTTCCCAGTGACTGGTTGCACACGAGAGAAGAATGTGAAACAATTGAAAGATTAAAGGGACGAGTTTTTTTTAGATGGAGACACATTATTCCGCTGTTGTTGTAATCAGGATATTCATAACGTCAAAGTAGTTCAAATAGCATCGATGACAGAAAAGTGAACTGAGATTTACTGATACTGTAATAACCATACAATTCCTGATGATAACATTTTAATTAAAAGATTATATTTGAAACCACTGTTTAAATCCGTGGTTCATCTTATCCATGGTGTCCTCTCTATCAGAAGTTCTTTGTTTAACTTCGGAGGTTGCGCAATGAAACCAGTGCAGTGGTAGGAAGGAATTCCATCGTAGGTTATTTTAAACTGCTTGGAAGACCGAAAACAGTTCCTCTTAGTGCGGTCGTTTAATAATTAGAATAGAGACAAGGATCCAGTTAAACAATTTATGTAATTTTCTAATGCTTGTGATTTTAAGGTACGATTGTAGAAAAGTGTAGTAAATAGTTTTACGCCCGGTTTCTATATAATATTTTTCAACAAAATGAGATATATTGAATTGAGAAATTTATGTCTGTTTACCATAAAAGTACATTTATTGCGCCTTTTTTCCGCACGGGAAAAAAACCCTTTTCTGTATAGAAATAAATATTGCTCGTGATTCGTAAAATGAGGATATTAAGGCCACTGGCATTCTTGTTGATATCATCCACACGTGGCGATATTTCACCTGTTCTCAAAAAAACCTTTGCTTTTTATTTTATTTATGATTCTCATACGATCAGTGCTCCTGTTCTTATGCTGGATTCAGGTACGTACTGGAGGACTGTTGCTCATGTTTCTCCTCATCTCCTCACTATATTTATCTCAGTGACATGCAGGTCGTCATGTTTATTTTGTTGCTTGCAGGAAGATCAGTGTGTCTGTTGTAAGTGAATGTTTGGAATTTGATATGCAAGCTCATGACAAATTAATCTTCGTGCAGTGATTAAAGCATGACTTTGTGGGTATGAAGGTCCTGCAGACTTCCACTGGAATACGGTGCTAGCTATGATAATAACTGGCGTAGAATAAGACCAGTAAAAATGTATGGGAGGATTTTCGAATATGATTAGGAAAAGGACCTGAATCCAGATCAGCCCCGAAATCGTGCAAAATGGTATTTGGTGCTATTAACCATTTGTTTGATCCTACGAATTTCAGAAAATTAGTTGTGAAAGAACTCGCGAACGAATTATTCTGCAAATGCTTGCGTTCGCCACGCTCGGGATGAGGAGCCACTAAGTTCTTTTATAGTAATGAAGATTCAAGTAGTAATGAGAAGAAGGCAAACATTTGGTTAAGTATCATTGCCAATACCCATAAATAGCTAGTGGTGGGGCTAACGATAACGTATTTCTGATATGTATTGCCTTTGTAGCAGTGCCACTGTTAACATTTTTTAAGTGTTATGTGGCCATTTCTAACAGTTACGACTATCATACGAAGAGAACTGTTAAACGTTTGCTTTTGTATCTTAATATTAGCAAGACCGTTTCTCTCATTTACTGTAAGATGACTGCTGTCGGTCCGCTGACATTCGCAAAAAAAAAAAAAAAAAGACTACCGTCTTTAGTTACATACCTTTCGAGATCGTTACTGGTAGTCTGATGTTTTGCATCCTTTCAGTGTTTTTACTTTACATTCAACACAAAGACACAGGAAATTTAGTATTTGTGACACCACTGTCATTTCATTATTGTAGTCCGTGCAAACACTGTATGATTTGCAGTTAATGTACTGTAGACCATTGTATATATTTATAATAGATTTTACTGTAAAATCGTCGGTATGGTGCTGTTCTGGATCCTAAGTAGCAATCTAAGTATTTTAACATTCATATTAAGCTATTTATACCTTCAAGAGAACTGTGAGGTCGTTGTATAGGGCGTTAAATTCACATTGTGATAATTACTAGTTAGTAGTTCCAACGTCCACGTAGGAACCGTTATTGGTATATTCTGCAGTTAACGAAGATATCCTGCTTTTGTTTCACCTTTCCAGGAAGCCCTCCTAATACGGTAATCCCAGCATACTCTTGGTTATTGCGCTTATTTTAAAACGTTTACAAGTAGATTATGCAAATAATTCCTCGTGGCTATTGGTCTCACGTGATAAATGTTACTTTGGTATTATGTCTGTTGAGAAGTAAGCGGGTACGTTCAACATTAGCCAGTAGACCGTTCTAATGATTTTAACATAATATTAAGAAAATTGCAGATTGGTTTATATATCAAAATAAGTATCGCTAACGTTCTCACGTTTTACTTGTAAATGCCATTTGTACAATATTCTTTTGTATAGTAGTATCATTATTCAGGGTACCAGTTATGTTCAAGGGACATAAATACTTCGTCATTTTGTTCTTAACCTTCACCATTCTAGCTTAACCTCAACATGAATATTACACGTGTGGGACATGAGAAGCAATCTGTCTCCTCCGTAGAGAGAGATCTGGAACAAATGACGGGGGTATCTGAGCGAGAGCCAGTTAACCTTTTGCCAGCAAGCCAATTGTGTTTCCCGAAGCAGAGCTGAAATGAGAAGCCTTCGCAGCAGCAGCTGCTTTAATTACGTACGCACGTTGTGTTTGGGGCACAAATAAACAAGCCCTTGGGGCCTGTGTGTGTGTATGTGTTCTCCGTTTGTAAGAAGTGAATGTGTGTCTGTGCGCGTATATGTGCATCTCGTGTTTCAGAATATCCATCTCCGTTTAGAAAGTGATGCTGCAGTTTTCCTTCATGTAAGCACAAGTTTTTTTTATTACAAGAGTTTATTAGTTCGTGTTTACGTATTAACTGTCAAACTTTAAGAGAAATCAATAAGTTCAAAATACTGTAACTCAGTGAATCCACATTCTACCTCTTTCCTCTCTATCTCTAGCTTTTCTCAGGTTTCTGAAATGGGCATCAACTGCTCGACCCATCTCGGTGTGCTCAGCAAAATATAGATAAATAAATAGAAAATTTTTTTACATTTCATCAGTTTTCTTTTCATAACTAATTAGTAAGTTTTCTCTCACGTTGTTATTCAGGTTGATCATATGACAAATATATGGCAATGAAAATACAGATAAACAAATAAATTTATATATATATATATCTATATCTATGTATATATATGGATGTATGTATGTATGTATGTGTGTGTGTGTGTGTATGTTCCAGCATAACTCTGAAACGCATTGAGCAATTTCAACCAAACTTGATATACATATGACTTACTGTCTAGAAAAGAGTACTGTGGGGGTAAGACATCACTAGCACCAAAGGACACCAAAGGGGGTGGGGTTGTGGGTGGGAAGGGCTTCCCTGACACAGGTCTGAATCTGCCCGTAGACTTAGTAACTAAACAAACTACGAATTTATCATGCCTCATTTCGGTATACATATGACTTAACTATCTGGAAAAGAACACTTTTAGTGGGGGGGGGTAAGACATCACTGGCACCATAGGGGGTAGGGGTGGGAAGGGGGTGACATGTAAAAAGAACCAAAAATGACAGATATTAGTATCTAATCCATAGTTTTCGAGGTCGCTGAGATGAATGGTGATATTTCCGATGCCCTTCAAGTCCAAGTACAGCCCCGATAAGAAGGGGGTGTTGAGAAGGGGTGAAATATAAAATGTCAAAAATAGAGAGAGAGAGGGAGGGCAAGGAAGTGAGGGAGGGAGAGAGTAGAGCGGGTGTGTTAGGGAGGAGAAAGAGAGAGAGAGAGAGTTTATCGGTGCACAAACGTTTATGAGTATGAAACCATAAAGAAATGTGGGCCTATTTGACACTGACTGTACTTACCTCGAGGTCGAGTGTGGGAACCATGTTTAGTGATTTTGCAAATGTCGTCTCCGAAGGAAAAGTAATTATAATGGATGGTTGAAGGTCCAGAAGGCACACTTACAGGTGGCACATGGCGATTAGCTCATAAACCTGTCCAAGGCACTGGATGCTGACACTTACAGACAAGTTTCCGGTCGGTATTCAGTATTATATGATACATTTTTCACATGCGTAAAGTTTATCACGTTTCACTTTCCTTTTCTTGAGCGAAGTATATTGCGTCTAGAAATGTGATGTTTTCATTTTGCCCTGATTTTTCGTTCATTTTGCGTACTTGGAGGAGCTCCCGAATTTCCTATTGCTGTTTTTTCTATTCGGAAGATTCTTTCTTCCTGTCATGGACTTACTTGTCTGTCTCACGAAGATGTAATTATGACTGCATGCTGAATATGCATGTTCATGACTACGAAAATACTTTATAGTCTGTATGCACTGAATTTTTGTTCTGTTCCTATGAAACAAAGAAAAAAAACACGATAAAATGAGACTAGGAAAATCCTGAAATTCTGAAATGTTGTGCGGGACTTGGACAGCTTGGCAGGAGAGTTAATATTAACTCAGTGGTCTGGTTAAACTAACGTTAAAAAAAAATTGAAATCAGGACTTTAATAATAATAATAATAATAATAATAATACTAATAATAATAAATTATTATTATTATTTAAACATTAAATTAATATATTTATATATTATATATATATATATATATATATATATATATATATATATATATATGTATAATGTGTGTGTGTATGTATGTATATGTATGCATGCATGCTTATGCTGTTGCTTTTACAGCTTAGTTCTGTTCTTAAACAATATTGCATTAAAAGCAACTGGTTTAGTGGCATCAAAGAGTTTCTTGTAGGAATCTTCATAATTCCGTGTTTTGTTTATTGTTACTCATTCTCATGCGTCAGTTCTGGCGAAAAATACATAGACTTCTTTCTCCCATTTATTGAATTTTCGGCATGAGAATCGCAAAAAGCTAATGTTGTGAAGACTCCTCTAAGAAATTCATTGATGCCACTGAAGAAGGTTTTTTCTGTAGGATATATATATATATATATATATATATATATATATATATATATATATATATATATATATATATATATATATATATATATATATATATATTTCCGTTAAGGGACACGATCCAGTGTTGAATTTATATATATTTATATATATCTATGTTTGTGTGTGTGTGTGTACGCAATGCTTGTATGTTTGCGTGTTTCTGGCTGTGGGCCTGAGAGCAGCCCAGTCCTCTGAGGATTTAACTTTGTAGTTCATTAGTTCTTGAAGAACCCGGAGCCAAGATTTGAGGCAAAGGTAATTAACGAACGGATCTTGACGATTAGAGCTCTTGATTGAGGAGATTCTAAAGATAGTCACAGAGAAGTTGAAACGGTTCATCCTCTGGTAAATCTTCATGAGGCTAGAGATATAGTTAACGATATTGACTGGCTAAAAGAGGAAAAACCAGAGTAACGGTATGGATGAATAATAAACGCTGAGAACAACTTGTGTCAAAAAAGAGTAAAGGTTGTTTTATCTTTTGATAAGGAGAGCCATTCATTCAAGTGTACCAGCAAATACATACATCTGTTCATTATTGTAAAAACCGTTTGAGCCATAAATTCGAAAATAATATATAAACATTCAAAGATTGCCAGTGTTTAAAATTAATGTACAGTCCATCTCCCTGCAAGAACTTAATTCTGCCTTTGCAATTAAGACGACTTTCTCTCCAAGACTGCGATAAAGCAAGTAGTTGTCTTCCTTATCTTCTTTGCCACAACCCGACAATTAGAGAGGACGCTGCCTGTCGTCTCGTCCCCTAGAAGAGGATACGAGTCCACCAAACGCCCTAAAGTCAACGCCGCGAAATTTCGTCCAAAAAAAAAAAAAAAAAAAAAAAAAAAAAAAAAAGCTGTTCTCCGCTCTTTAGGAAATACGTGGTAATTCTTGTTCTTCACAGATGAGTGTCCCTATCAATGTGGCTGACGTGGTAAAGTATAACGGTTTACTGTTGTCTTCTAAATAGAATCTCTACTATAATTTTGTATTTTTTTCCTTTGGTAACTGGGAATACACACTTTGCCAAATCATCTGGCTTTGTGTTCCTCGTCACGATAACAGTGGATACGTAAACTGATGATAATGATCAGGACCGAATCGAAGACGGCTGATAGATTGATTCTCTCTGGAGATCAGAACCTCTGGCCTTGAATTCGTCCGCACTTACACGTTTTTCTGTGTCCACCGCCCCCGTTATTATCCCTTGATTCCCTCATTTCCGCAGGTTGCGGAATCAGACTAGTTTTTTTGGGACATCGCCTGCTTGTTTGTTCATGCCCAGACAAGGACTTTTTTTTTTTTTTTTTTTTTTTTTTGCTATCCGCTAAAGCACGCTATGGATGTAGCTTTATTTTTTATCAGCTGCGCCACTGTTTTCTAGTTGTGCTGCGATACTTCTTCAGGTTTCTGAGAAAAAGTATAGTCGTCAATAGAGAGGACTTTTACGTGAAGACAGATAACAATTGCAAAGCCATGGAGATAGTTCAAAACTTAACGTTTAAGATGCAGAAATATATTTGTTCTGTGCAAATACCCTGTGTATCCATATAGATATATGATGTGTGTTTTTGATACTTTTAGTTTTCTGTAAAAGAAAACTATTGAGATGGCTTTGTGTCCGCACTTTTTCTGTCCGCCCTCAGGGCTTAAAAACTGCTGAGGCTAGAGGGCTGCATATTGATCATCAACCCTCCAGTCATCAAACATACTAAATTGCAGCCCTATAGCCTCAGAATGCTTTATTTAAGGTTAAATTTACCCATGATCGTGTGTCTGGCAGCACTATAGGACATGCCACCACCGGTCCGTGGCTAAAAGTTTCATGGGGCGGCTCATACAGCATTATAGAGAGACCACCGAAAGATAGATCTATTTTCAGTGGCCTTGATTGTAAGCTGTCCAGAGAAATCGATTGCACCGAAGAAACTTCGGCTCATTTTTTACTTGTTTATTATTATGGATAATTGATTTGGCTTCTCCTTCTCGTTTATTTTAGTTTCTGTCATCTTGAGAGGAAAGAAACTTAAGACCTGAAGAGCCTCATGAGTTTGCCTTCAGAGTCGTCCTCGCACTGATGAAAATCGTGTTACAGCCATCAACAACTAAATGCGTCAGTTCTTTCAAGTTCCAGATAGAAGAGTAAAGTGTTTGATGGAAGACTACTTTTAGTGGCACTTTATACGAGCGGTGCTGCTCTGAACACCAGTGCGATTAGAACGCAGTGCAGCAGCAGGGCGCCCCTCCCCATCCCCCTTCCCCTCCACCACCACGAGCAGCCAAAAAAGTAGTTTTTGTGATAAAAAGTGGTATAGTTTCTTGCGGAAAACTGAGGAACCCCCACCCTCAACATAAATATATATATATCACAAAAAAGAGGAAGAGAAAAATAAGAAATAAAAACGAAATTAAAAAAAAAGGTTGCAACGCCCTTACACTACCTCTCCTCGTGTGTGCTTCCCTGCCTTTGTATTTTGTATATATATACGAATTTATGACCAACACATATTCCACAAGGGATCTAGGCAGCGAAGCCTGTTTCTAGTCCCGAAACCTCGAGGAACAAGCAAAAAATGCGCCGAAGTTTCTTCGGTCAGTCGAGTTTTCTGTACAGCGTATAATGCTGTATGAAACTTTCAGCCTTGGCCCATGAAACGCTTAGCCGCGGCCCATGAAACTTTCAGCCACGGTCCGGTGGTGGCCTGTAGCGGTGCCAGAGGTACGATTATGGCTACCTTTAACCGTAAATAAAATAAAACCTACTGAGGCTAGAGGGCTGCAATTTGGTATGTTCAGTGATTGGAGGGTGGATGATCAACATACCAATTTGCAGCCCTCTAGCCTCAGTAGTATTTAAGATCTGAGGGCGGAGAGAAAAAGTGCGGACGGACAGACAAAGCCATCTCAAAAGTTTTCTTTTGCAGAATAATAAAAACAAATTAAGTTCGTAGATATTTTCATTCAGATGTTATCGAATCTACTTTTTAAAATTGGTCAGAGACTTCTTTTTCGAAAGAAGCAAGAAAAGAACATCATTCCAAATGAGCCAATTATGTCGACATCCCTTATGTAAAAAATGCACCGAAGTTTCTTTGGCGCAATCGAGTTTTCTGTACATCGCATAATCAAGGCCACCGAAAATAGATCTATCTTTCGGTGGTCTCGGTATAATGTTGTGTGAGACTCGACCCATGAAACTTTAATCACGGTCCGGTAGTGGCCTGTCCTATATCGTTGACAGACGCACGATCATGAACAACTTTAACCTTAAATAGATTAAAAACTACTAAGGCTAGAAGACTGATATTTGGCGTGTTTAATGATTGGATGGTGGATGATCAACACACCAAGTTGCAGCCCTCTAGCCTCAGTAGTTTTTAAGATCTGATGGGGGACAGAAAAAAGTGCAGACGGATCGACAAAGGAACTATATATTTAGACATTCCGAAGGAACGAAATTTAGCGGCATTACGAAGCAACGTCGTATTTCAACATTTTTAAATCACTGAATTTATGAGTAAAAGAAAGAAACGAAGTATGTAGACACTTCGTAGGAAACCAATGATATCAGCGATTCAGATAAACTAAGTGTTGAGACACTAAACGAACCAGACACTTCAAGACGCTGAGAGAAACTAAACACTAAACTCTTCGAGGCAACCAAATCAGGCCTCACAAAGGAAAGAAACAGATCGACATTCAATAGGCCCCTTTATTCAGATAGTCTTAAGTATAAAAATCTTAGGCCTTGTCGGAGAGACCAGTTTTTTATGTTGGTAAAAAGTGGGATGAGCTGAAAGGCTCTTCCATCTCATCGGTTCTTCTGATTCTTCTGCTGGTCCCGACACGAGAGACTAGTCCTCGGAATCCTCAGCTACGCTTCAGGGCGAGTTTGTTTAGCCACGCCCTGTTTATCCTTGGACATACTCGTGCCCTTGGGTTCATTAAAATCCATGGATGGTGGTAGGACATATTCCAAAATGAGGATTCATTGCCCATTGGGCAGACTGTTTTGAGGACAAATAAATATCCAGCATTGTTTATGACGAACCTTTTTAAGAATCCACCTCTTTGGAAGCAAGTAACCAGATGCTGCACAGTTGGTCCAAAATGCATCGATCAAAAATGCTGCTTTGTGTTCAAGTATCCAAAATAGTGAGGTGTGGGAAGGTCCACACACACACGCACACACACACACACACACACACACACACACACACGTGTTCTGACGCATAATTAGATAAGCCTTTTCTCTTAAGAGAGAGTAGCTCCAAGGGGTGGTAACTTTATGACTAACGTCAAGCCTTTTTGGGATGTGGGATTCCCATCTCCAGCTTAACTGTGATCCATCACATTGTACTAACTGCTAAGCATATAATTATCTGCTAATGTCAACAGAATTGCAATGGAATTTTCAGGAAAACGGTCTAGATCCCCTCCCCCCTTCCTCTGTGCCGTTGCTCTTCTGGTAGCCGTTGGTCCATGTGGTCCCCTATATAGAGTATATGTATATATATATATATATATATATATATATATATATATATATATATATATATATATATATATATATATATAATATATGCAGTATATAATATATAATTATATGTATTACATATACTGTATATGTATGAATGTATATATTCATATATGTAATTGTAATAGCCACAATGCCCTCTTAACTTCTCGAATTCTTCGTGCTTTTTTGGATACCTTTTCACTACAAAGCCTTAAGATCCAAGTGCAAGAAATTGAATTGGTTGTGATGTCCCGCTACCGGACATCACAACCACTTCAATTTCTTGCACTTGATCTTAGGGCTTTGTAGTGACAAGCATATCCAAAAAGCGCGAAGAATTCGAGAAGTTAAGAGGGCATTGTGGCTATTATTATTAATATATATATATATATATATATATATATATATATATATATATATATATATATATATATATATATATATATATATATATATATATATATAATATTTAGGTGCGAATCCTTCAATTTCAAGTTGTTATCGATGAAGTTGTTAATAAGTCAGAGGGATACAGATAGTTAAGTATTCTACTATGCGGTGGTACTGTCGTCATAGATGTTGCAGTAATAGTATTGTTTTGTGGTAGTCTTGCAAGAAGCAACCACAATGAACAACCCATGACTGAATGCATTATCCCCTAACCAAGATTTTTTTTTTTTTTTTTCTTAATCTTTGCTTCAGCATCTTTCAGACCCCGACGATTTTTGCTTTTCTCTTTTGTATTCTTGACTTACATAAATTAATTGTATTTTTATCCATATGGCCTCAAGCAAGCGGAAGAATGTTTTAAACCCGTTACAAGCCAGGCAAGTTCCTTGTAGTAATCTTTGCTATTTAAACTGGTGTACAACTATTCCTCTCAGGCTGTAACTGGTTCATTAATGACACCTGACCGTTTAGTTGCTGACTGTTTCAACGTCGTTTATGAAAATCATTTGAAACTTCAAAAAGCAGATAAGAAAGTCGCCTCTCCTGTTCTGCCCCAACCTACCGGAAATTCGAAGGAGAAAAAATCAGAGGAAAGAAAACAGAAAATTGTTGTTGGGAGATCAGATGGAAAGGGTGATTGATTGTGCCTCATGTCAAGGATTTTTTTGGCAGGGAGCCCGGTTTGTGTAGTCTCCTGCTCAACCCGAATGCTTATAAACCAGTTTCGTCTGCCAGAGGCGCTGTCGTTCAGCCGGGCGGAACCTGTTGAGCAAGCTCAGAGGACCCACTTTTTGAAAAAGGATAGAAATATATCCCTAGCTAGGCAGTAGGTATCTTTTTACATGTCCTTTCTACAGTCTGTATTCCCTCTCTTGGTCGATTGTTAATGCGAAGAAAAATAATTGTAACATTTGTTCAGTGCTGTCGCTCTCGGTACCGCATGACTTCCTGACTCCCTCACAACGGTCCGCTAATTGGGGAGTAAGTGAGTGGTTGTGAAATCAGGGGTTGTTTTTGTTAAGTATTTAATACTTTTGCTTTGCGACCTTGAAGATAAGTAACCCTTCATACAAAAATTTCCTGGAGAAGATTTTTTTTTTTTTTTGTAAATTAGATACATATATATTTACTGTAAATAAAAATTCTTATTGCATAAAAATTTAGTGCAGTTCTAAATGGAAAGTTGAGAACAAGTGAAATCCATTTCCATTTCGACTGTTCTCTAAGAAAAGGACCGGACCTGCCAGTTAAGTGTTGCTGGGCAAGTTTCGCTTTCACCCGTAAAAAGCAAGAGTTGGTCCCCTCTGGCTCTGTGGTATTTGCTGCTAAGAATATACCTATGGCGGAACGTTCCCTTACGTTGCCCATGTCCCTGTGAATTAGTGCCCTCGTTGCTTCTCGAATTTCCGCGGGTGGATTTGCCAATCTTTCATCTTTTTCTCTGGATATGTGCTTCCGTAAGTTTTCTCCAGTGATGGCAGTGTTTCGATGTCCTTATCTGACTTTATGAGGAATTATGGAAATTCACAAAATTGTGTTGTAGAAACTTGAAGGAGCGGTCCATTCTGGTCTTTAGCGATGTGCCCCTTCTAGGAAAAATGCCAAATATTTTTTCATAATTGTTTGCGGCTCAGTTTCGAGCTAAGTTCATGGAATTTGAGCACAAGCTCATAGAATTTGAGACTGATAAATTCCCGCGATTTTACGTTGGTAATTTGGTGTTAAATCGCACGATTAGATCATGTTTACTCCAATTGCCAAGTTTCTACGTTTTACGCAAGTTGATAGTTATCAGATTCTTCGAATTTATAGTGTGTCTCGCAGTTGTTTTTATTTTTCCAGGTTTTGTTTCTTTAAAATCAAAATGTGAACAGTCTTTTCTCATACATTTGATGTTTATTTCTTAATTTCTTTACTTGAGATTTAAGAGAAGTCTTTCACTAGGGTCATTAATAGTTGACTAGGTAATAAGTAAATCTCTCTCTCTCTCTCTCTCTCTCTCTCTCTCTCTCTCTCTCTCTCTCTCTCATAACTTGTTCTCACGAGTTTCGATTCCCTTCCAACGAGGAAAAAAAATTTTTTTTCTTAACCTTCAACTCTCCTTGCCGAAGCTGTCAGGAAACTCGCCCACTTAATTATGTATGTATTTATTTATTTATTCTTTTATTCTTTTTTATTTACTTCAAGCATCTAGTCGATTTGTAAATGGTCGCCAAAGGAAGATGAGTAAAAGCCACAGGGTAATGGTGCCTTATATCCACAGCAGGTAAAAGTGAAGACAGCCTATAGTGTTCGTACGGCGAGACCTTGAGAACCTTTTAGAGTAATCGGTTGATGTGCGGGGGCGCGCGCGTGTGTGAACTATCCTACTCAAGTACTTGGAAAGATCTTTGATACTCGTTTCAGTTTCTGCTTGTGATTTTCTTCCTGAACGCCTTTATTATTTTTGTTTCAGTTTCTGCTTGTGATTTTCTTCCTGAACGCCTTTATTATTTTTGTTTCAGTTTCTGCTTGTGATTTTCTTCCTGAACGCCTTTATTATTTTTGAAACTGTCAAGCGCAATATGTCGCCTAAAGGTTGTCAGTATATCTTTAATTAGCTCATTCATTGCCAAACGCCGATCTACGTCTTCCCTTTCTTTTCGTGGAACTAGACTTGTAGCCGTTTCCTAAAACCACAAGGTAAACGTCAGTGCTGGAAGCTGCACAACGCAGTAAGGATGTTCGGGGAGGCCGCGGCTGTCCCCTGCTGTTGTTTATAACCCTTCACCTGGCAGTGTGACGTAGCACATTCTTCTTTTATCTCATACCTTAAGCATAATGCTTCTCTAGACGTAGTTTCTGATTGAAATTTATTTGCTGAAGGAAAGTGGTTCACATACACAAAACAACACACATATATATATATATATATATATATATATATATATATATATATATATATATATATATATATATATATATATATTAAAAAAGAAGCCCATGAAAACGCCAAAATAGCTCCTTGTATTCGATGGAATTCTTTTTAACATGATATGTTTCACAGTCTTATATATATTTTTGTGTATGTGTGTGTGTGCGCATATGTATGTGTATCAGTACTCTTGATCATATAAGAATTCATTTCGAAATCACGCTTAGTGTTGTTCGTTACATTTATGCCCAGTTATAGTGTTTTTTTTTTTAATTTCCACTCTGAAACTAGAGCACAGAATGACACGTGTTTCTGTGAAGAAGAAAATGTAATTCAATACTTCCAATACTTTTCTCAGGGTGAATGCCTTGTGTATGACTCATGAAATGATTCGTTAGGGGAAATATATTTGCTGTTAAAAAGAGAAACTTTTCGAATCTTCGAGGTAAGTGATGTGCAGTCTTCGGAATCATGGACGTTATAAATTATGAAGATGTCGTGTCTGCAACAAAAGAAAGTTCTGCAAGAGTAAATATCAAGTGGTGGGGGGATTATGTATAGTGAATATCAATATTCTCTTGAACGTATATTATAACACCAGCCTGGGTTTGCATTTGTCATTGGTGATATATTAGGTACATTTTTCTTTGTTTGCGATATATCAGATATAGATTTATTTTGTCGTTACTTCTGCATTTTCCACGTTTTTTAAATTTGTGTATATATCACAAAGGCTGCTTTTTTACGAAGGTCCTCATGAGCGCAGTAAAGGGAAATCTGCGCTTATCGGCTAGAGGACGTAAGAAATTGTTTCCCTAATGAAAAATTAGGCGGATAGTAGAGCATATCAAGGACATTTTGTTGGTGAATAATTGTTTTGAAAATTACACTCATCGTGATTAATGCAACAGGTCATTGTTTCCAAGGATATGACAAAAGTAAGGAGTGATTTTTTCAGCTGACAACCAATTGATTTAAAATCCAAAGAATGATAAAACCACTTCTTTCTCAAAGTGTGAAGGAAGACGACAAGTACTGTACATATTCAGGCAAATCTTCAGTTATTTCCTCAGTCGTCTTTCTATCTGGTCGTTGGCCCAACGGTGCCCCTTGGTTTACGTCGTGATTAATACTCTGGTCGTGGTAATTAATTAGGCAATGGAACTTTGTATAGTGTTAATTAGAGCAATAAATTGTGGAGGTGATTAGGTACTGGAACTTTCTGATTGAGTTTCATGACAGGCAGCCTCTTATCTTTACCCTATTTAGAACTAGACGTGTATACTATATATATATATATATATATATATATATATATATATATATATATATATATATATATATATATTCTTTTATATTTTTAACGTGCTTTTTTCCCATTTTTGTATGGGGTAAGCACGATGCCTTCTTTTGAAGGACTTTTTGATTTATATATTATATATATATATATATATATATATATATATATATATATATATATATATATATATATATATATATATATATATGCATATGTGTGTGTATTTATAATTTGCCTCTGTGTGTAGTACTAGTAGAGAAATTTTGGTAGAGGAAAGATGCCGTATTGAAATCCTTTGAATTTGAAGAAATCGTCAGCTCTGGCTTTGTTAAACAATAGTCATTCATTCCAGGCCATTGGAATGTCTTCTAAAATCTTAAATTCCACTTGCATTCCCCTACTCCATCGTCTTTTAATTTAATTAAACGAAATACAAGGCGTGATTCAGGTTCGCTGTTTGCGTCGTACTTTTTCCTTCTTAATTCGCAGACTCAGTGTGAAAAAGAATGAGCTCTTATTTCGTTGAAGGTCTTGCTTACACTGAGGCAAAAGAAAGTACAAAACTGAAAAACAATCACATGGTTCTGAGTAAGTACTCAATATCTGTTGATCTTGTGAATATTGATAGAACCTCCTTAAGAAAAGCGTTCACTCAATTTTCAGTAAAATGGTGTTTGTTTCATTTCTGGAAACAATTGCTTTGTAAACATATCGAAATCTCTTCTCGATTCCAAGAATACAATCTGCCCTACCGCTCCAAGCACAATTAAGAGGGGCTTATGTTTTTAAAGTAAGAAAATATGAGAATCATGTATTTGTTAAAGATCAAGCAGATTTAGGAAATGCAGCCATATGACAACGGTACTCATCCATTAGGTTCATGGATGAGAGAGAGAGAGAGAGATAGAGAGAGAGAATTTACATTAGATAAGAGCCAATCATTAAGGTGATAAAGGTGATTTATAACGGCTGTATTTTCTTTGAGTGCCTTCGGAGTTATGAATTATGAAAAAATAGGGAGAACTCGCTACACTGTTAAAAGGAGGATTTTTTTTTTTATTAGTGGCGTCCTCTTACATAAATTACGTGTTTATCGAAAATTCTCATTGAAATGTGTCGGCTGTTTAAAGAGAACTAGGCCCTGTTTGAAGACAACATAGCATGTCGTCATAACTAATCGAGGAATTTGTCAAAAACGTTCAATTGTCTATATTATCATTTTAGCACGTATGCCTTTTGGAATAAGTCGCATTGGCCTTTTATGGAATGGTGCCATATTTGGTAAAAAAGGACTGATGCTAGGGAAAAGAAATTCAATAAAATGTGATGATGAAAAGCAAGGGATAAAATAAGTGTATAAATGAATATGCAAGAGGTAAGAAATCAGTCAAAAAAATGTAGGTAAAGTCATGGAGCTTTAAAAAACATGACTGCCATTCTCAAGCCAAGGAATGCTACCGTCTGTAGAGCTGCTAGGAAGATCAATCTGTAGCTTTACTACAAAGGGAATATAGGCCTTTTGTTTCAGACATGTGGCAATGGGGAGTGAGAGATGGTTGGTTCTAGGCATAGTGACAGAGGGAATGAAAGACCTCTGTTGTCAGACAGAGTGATTTAAGAAATAAAGACCTCTACTCATTTGACAGACTTAATCAAAGACCCTGGCTATAGGTAGAGGGACAGGGTGTGAAAGGCCTCAAAATCTGACCATGTTGCAGAAGGATGAAAGACTTTTGTTTCTAGATTGCGTGACAGTGGTAATGAACCATCAGAGGGAATGAAAGACCCAAGGCAAAGTGACATCGGAATGAAAGGCCCCTGTTTTAGGCAGGGTGACAGAGAACATTAAAGACTAGCTAAAGTGACAGGGGAAATGAAAAGCACCTCGTTCATGACAGATTAATAAAGAAATGAGATATCTCGAGTTTCAGGCAGAGTGAGGAAGGAAAAAAAGTCCTCCAGGTATAAAGCAGATAAAATGAGAGCCATGTTATTCTATCAGTGACAGGAAATGAAAGACCACCGGTTCTAGACAAGGTGACAAATGGTTTTAGACAGTGACAGTGAGAATGAAAGACACCTGGTTTTAGGCAAAATGACATGGAATCAAAGACCTCAGGTTCTGGGCAATTTAACAGGGGAATGGAAGATCCTGGTTTTTAGGCAGTGACATAAAATGAAAAACCTCTAGTTTAACCCACGTGATTTACTGATAGATCTAATTGATTCAAAGGCTCTGAGAAAGTTCAGTTTGATAGACTAAAGCTACCTCTTGTGCAGTGTTGGAGAATGTAAGACCTCTGATTTTAGGACAAAGCTCATCCTTTTTTAGTCAAAAGAAAACTTGGGGCAAAGCAGATTTGTGCCCATCATGATTGCTATGTTCTTCTGAAGTCATAAAAAGGGCTGGGAATTTGGGACCTCTGGTTTTTGACATAGGCAGAGGGAAGGAAAGGCCTTTGGTTCTAGACAGCGACGGTGGGAAGGGAAGACCTCTGGTTCTAGGCAGAGGTGGCAGGGAATGAAAGATTTCTGGTGTTGGGCCAAATGACTGGAAATAAAAGACTTGTGGTTCTAGACGATGACAGAGGGAATGAACGACCTCTAGTTTTAGTCAGTGTGATAAGGAAATACAAGGCCTCTGGCTCTACGCAGAGTGACAGAGGGGATTAGAAGCCTCCGGGTTTCAGCACTGAAAAAAGTAAGTATACCTTAGTTTTACCAGACCACTGAGCTGATTAACAGCTCTCCTAGGGCTGGCCCGAAGGATTAGACTTATTTTACGTGGCTAAGAACCATTTGGTTACTTAGCAACGGGACCTACAGCTTATTGTGGAATCCGAACCACATTATAGCGAGAAATGAATTTCTATCACCAGAAATAAATTCCTCTAACTCTTCATCAGCCGGCCGCGGGAATTGAACTCCGGCCCATCGAATGACAGTCTGAAGCTCTACCGAGTCGGCCAACAAAGGGCTTTTTCAGCACTGAGGCAACGAATGAAAGGCCTATGGTTCTAGGCAGCGATAGGGGGAATTAGAGACCTGAGTTTCTAGGCAGAGTGACAAAGAATGAAAGACCTTTGATTTTAGGTAGAATGACCGAGGTTAATGAAAGACCTTTGTTTGTAGACGACGTGACAGAGGGAAAAAATACCTCTGTTTTTAGAGTGATACAGGGGATGAAAGACCCCTGGTTCCAGACAAAGTGAGAGTGAGAATGAATGACATGATCTTGGCAGACTGCCAGGCATACTCTGAGCACAGTGACAGCATGACCCCTCAACAAAATATGGATATTGAGCCTCTTGCAAAATGGGTACCAGGCATTACCACGAGATGCATAGACACATGTACAAGTCCCTGTTGTAATAGCTCTCAGGTTTCCACAGTTACCATTCGCAGCGAAAGGGAAAGCAAACTCCTTGCATCATTATATCTAGATATTTATATTACTGCAAATAGCATTGTTTGATATCGATGATACCACTACTGTTTTTTAATGATAATGATACTGTTGATTTGGCAGATTTAAGTATGACTGTTAAAGGGGCCTGTTGTTTGATTTTTCAGTGGTGCCACTTTCAGCAATGGGTGGGTTAACATAAACGTATTGTGACTAACAGCATGTATTAAATTTAATATTACTGCTATTGAACATTTGATAATGCTACGGGTTTTATCGCCACTGTACGGGTTTGGTAATAGCCAAGCCACGGGCGTTATGATATTAAAATAGCCGCAGCTATGTGCCCCTGTATTATTACTCTCGTTATGAATGTTTGATAATGACTTTTTTACTAGTGTTGGGTTTATATGGAAATAACATAACCGCCAATGAACATACTTTATAATATTGACATATTTGCTCATATACCAGAACTAGGGGTCACTCGTGAATTCATTGGAGTGCACGGAGATAGGTTGGATTGCAGTGCCACTTCATTGTCATTGTTCCGAATGAGAGAGTGCAGATGGCCCAGCTGCTAAAAGTTCCAAAGTTCTCTTCCAGATTCCGGCCTGCTTACAGCTGTGTGTTAATGCAGTCTGTCTCAACTGCAAGTTTCTAGATATAAATATACCCTGTTGCACGAGGAAGGTAACAGGATATAATTATATCTAGAAACTCGCAGTTAAGACAGACTGCATTAACACATAGCTGTAAGCAGGCCGGAATCTGGAAGAGAACTTTGAAACTTTTAGCAGCTGGGCCATCTGCACTCTCTCATTCGGAACAATAACAATTAAGTGGCACCACAAACCAACCTACAATCTCCATGCACTCCAATGAATTCACGAGTGACCCCTAGTTCGTATATGAGCAAATGTGTCAATATTATGCAGTATTCGAAGTGGTAGTGATATTCTCACCATTATAAAATGTTCATTGGCGGTTATGTTATTTCCATATAAACCCACATTGGCAACAAAGTCATTATAAAACATTCATAACGAGAGCAATAATACTTATTTGAGGGGCACACAGCTGCCGCTATTTTAATATCATAACGGCCGTGAGTTGGCTATTGCCAAACCCGTAGAGTGGCGATAAAAATCGTAGCATTATCAAATGTTCAACATACTGAAAACAGCAAGAGGAAGGTTCAACATACTGAAAACAGCAAGAGGAAGGTTCAACATACTGAAAACAGCAAGAGGAAGGTTCAACATACTGAAAACAGCAAGAGGAAGGTAACAGTATGTATGTATTATATGTATGTAATATATATTTTTTCTATATCTATACATATACATATATGTGTTCATGTATTTATGCATATGTACAAGTCTGTGGTACATTTTTAGAATTATTTTCAAATAAACTAGATGTAATGGGTTTAAAATAACTAGTTGTCACACGGTCTTGTGATTGTTTGTATTTACTGATTCGATGACTCATTCCTTTATACATATCATTAAGCTCTCATGTGTTCAGGAAAGCATAAAAACGGTTGGAACAATGGAGATGCGATTGATTTAGGTTCATTTTTCAAAGCCGAGTATTGGTATTAAAGGCTTTAGCAGGAAAAGCGTTTTTGCAGACTTTTTTCAAAAGCTAAAATGATAATGAACGTTAATTAATGAGTCGCAAATGAACGTTAATTAACGAGTGCGACTCAACAAATATATCCCGCACTAACAAAAGACAAAGGACCAGAAAAGGATCCGTTCGTTTATTATAGCGTCCCGGGCGCAAAAAGGGCGCGCTCTCTCTGACGTCACAGGTGCCATGGACACCAAAAGTTAGACGTGGACGCTGGATGTTCGTTTCGTGACGTCATCAGAGTTTTTGTAGAACACTGGGTGGGTCCTGGTCGAGCGCTCCAGTGAAAGGGAGAGGGGGAGGAGGAGGAGGAGCAGCAGCAGCGGCGTCAGGAAAAGATTTGGCCGTTGCCGAAAAAAAATCCGTTTAAATCTTTTCGGAAATTTCTGTTTTGCCTTTGATGCAGACTGGCAGGTCAGCAGGATCCATAATCCCTCTCACTTTGCGATGTCTCCTGAACGATATGACCACAGCTGCTCAAGGTACGAAAATAGAGAATGTGAGGCCATTCTGTGACTGAGTGACCTCTCTCTCTCTCTCTCTCTCTCTCTCTCTCTCTCTCTCTCTCTCTCTCTCTCTCTCTCTCTCTCTCTCGTGTGTTTGGTGCGTTATCGTACTCCATTAGATGTAATGGAGTGCAACTGTTAATACCTGAGGAGTATAGAAACTCCGCCAGATTTGCTAGAAATGTCGTGGGAAATGAACAAGACAGTTGTTTATAGAAGTGAGGCAGTAGAGCAACTGCCATCAAATAATTTCACAAGAAATCACGTGAAAGTTATCTTTTACCGCAACATTATTCAAATTACCACACCAGCCTGCTTGCGCTTAGCTAAATCAAGCAAGCATTAAGCAATCATTCTTTAGAGCTTAAAGAACACTGCCTCAGGTAGACGCCGAAGAATTCATGTCACAGGTTGGGACGGGGAATGGGAAGAGGTTTAAGCCAAGAAGAGCTTAAGGATCTTTTAATTTGCCAACCTCATTACCTACTAGTCTTTGGGAATGGTAGGAAAACAACATGCTTGCTTCGCCTCATAATTATTACTTTTGTTCTTTTTATTGTCTGCGTAAATATGTTAAGATGTTTGTATGCTGCTTGTTTTACATCTGTTGTATGTATGTACATGCAAAACACATTATTATGGTCTTTTGGTAACCGTAATCATATGAATCGTAAGTGCATTACATGAGTGTTTTAAATTGCCTCTCAAGAGTGCACCATCTTCATTGCAACTAAATATTCTTAGACTTTTGCCATATGTTCAAGTGAATCATTCTTGGTTATTACGCTGTAGATTTCATCACCACTGTATGAAGGAAAATATAAAACAAGTAAACTGACGTGTGAGGAAAATATATATTAGTATTTTAAATATACACTCATTAAGATTTCTTGAGAGATGGGATGTCTGCCATGGTTTATTCCTTACTTATTAAACTTATTTTCTTAACATATATTTCTCCTTTTCGTAACTTATTTCTATATTCTCATTTTCGTAAGTGTAATAAGCATATATATAATAAATGAATAATGAAGGGAGCGAAATGAAATTTTTTCAAGTGTTCGTCTTTTTACATCATGTCATCCCACAATTTCCTCATTATATATAACCTTAGGTTCCCAGTGTGGGCCGTGTCCCAAAATTCATACAGTCATTCCCAAAATTGATACAGTCATCCAATCATTCTATAGCCAAACCGCACGTTTGCAATTACGCCAGCTATCGTGAACAGATTAATCAAAAATAGAAACTTTTGCTTTATCTTTCTCCTGTGCATGTGTGTGTGTGTGTTTGTGTCAAAATGATGATCGGGTAGGTTCAGCGTAAGTCGACATTGGCAACTTCGTTAATCCGTGCAATCTCAGCGTTTACTTGCTATCCTGATTACCGTCTTTGCTCGGAGCTACTGTGGAAAGTTCTAGACCACCTGATAGATCTGAGTCGCTTGAAGAAGCACAATTGTTCTTTGATATCATGTACTGGGGCTAGAGCTAAGGAATATGGTAGTAAGGTGCGTCCACACTTGTCGGAAACATTCATCTACAAGCAGGTTTGAAAAAAATACAGTACATTGTAAAGTTGTTTGAAATACAGTGTTGCAAGATAGAAGTCACCAGTCAAATGCCGAAGACGAATGACTGAACGTCATTCGTGTTTCTTTAACATAAATGGCATTGATGGAAAGCAAAAACTAGTTACAACAGTTGGGCAGGATAGAGAGAGAGGGGAGTTGCATGCATTGTTATAGGCATGTTTCCAACATATCGACGCTTATGGTTTCGGCGATGTTTCCAACAAGCCAGCAGACACAGGTGGACGCCCATTTAGAGGAACTTTTACGCTGACGGTTGCAGTTTTCTAGAACCTGATTCTTATAATAGTTCTTGAATTTGATACTACGCAAGCCTGCCACTTGATGCTTCTTTTGTTCTGCTTGTATGAATTTCAGCAATTTTGGAGGAGAGACAATGAAGGTTTTACAATGCAATATTGATACATTGTGACGACGCGTAGTTTCATGGGAAGCTTGTAATAAAATAGAGAGGGGAATCTTGTGTTTTTAATAGTCATTTAGTGGCGGTTCGCGTAAGGTAGTCAGTCATAAGCCATTTCATGTCTATCATTTTTATGAGACAGCAACGGCAATACTACAAGTTAATTTATGTTTCGATGTAACAAAATAGAAGAAAAGTCTTATAAACCTGAAGTACAGCTCAGTTAGAAGACTAAAAGAAAAACGCTCAAATAGTAGTAATGTCACCCACTGCAAATGCAAATGCTTTCGCCGGGGGAGGCTCTCGGTGGCTTCGTTTCCTTGAACTCACTCTGTAACTCAGTTTGTCATGAGCGTTTAATAAACTGAGAACGTTTTATACATATACCTGCGTACATATATATATGATATATACAAATATATATATATATATATATATATATATATATATATATATATATATATATATATATATATATATATATATATATATATATATATATATATATATATATATATATATATACATATATGTATGTATGTATGTATGTATATATATACACATGTATATCA
>NC_089795.1:17484714-17489714 GCF_040412425.1 Macrobrachium rosenbergii | reverse complement strand
GCTGCTTTCCCTCTTTTCTTAGGTATTTTGGTTGGGGAGTTTTTGTTGTTCTCAGATCGAGTAACAGAAATCACTTTGACTTTTCCTGTATTATCCTGTACCGCTACGACTGAGAAATAAAAAACATTCTTGTTCAGATTGTTACCAAACATACAATTTTCATGGGTAAACAGTAAGTACGTACTTTATATATATATATATATATATATATATATATATATATATATATATATATATATATATATATATATATATTAATTCCAGTAGGTGGAACCTATTCCCATGGGACAAGCACACGGTGCCATTGACTTGAATTTCAAGCTTCCAAACAATGTTGGTTTCACCCTCCCACTGCAGACCCCGCACTGCAGCAGTAACTGATCATGATATAGATCGAGTGATTTTTCATCGCCGTGGGGGGAGACGTGAACCCGCGGCATCTGAATGGCATTCCACGACACTAGCCACTATACCAGCACGCGTGTGTGTATATGTATATATTGAATTTTTGTCACATATATCGTGAATCTCTTATATTCATAAACATTAATGACATTTGATATCAAATTCTCTCAACCTCAAAATAACATAATCGGAAGGGGAATAAGTAATAAACAATTCGTCACGAGGGATACTCGAACTCCCAGTGATTGGGAAGCAACGACTTTTAGTGACGCTAGCCACAGTGCTATCAAGATTATATATATATATATATATATATATATATATATATATATATATATATATATATATATATAATATATATATGTATACATATATATATATATATATATATATATATATATATATATATATATATATATATATAGATATATATATATATATATATATATATATATATATATATATATATAATATATATATATATATATATACATATATATATATACATATATATGGCTTTATATATACGAATGTCTGTGATATATATGTGTGTTTAGGGCAGATATATATTGTTGGAAATCAACTTGAATTTGAAATTAATTATTTTTGTCCATAAGTTTTATTATTACATTTTTATATTAACGTCTGCCATTGTATATATATATATATATATATATATATATATATATATATATATATATATATATATATATATATATATATATATATATTATATACGTACCTATATATAATATATATATATGTGTGTGTTCTTTGGTATATACATTTCAAAAATTTTGAAATGTATCGAGCTATAAGTTAGAAATCCACCATTGTTTATTGATTCTCAGTAAAGCTTTCAGCGCATTATTTCAGTAATCTTCAATCTTGGTATGGGCTGTTGTGTTGAATAGCTCCGTGAAACTATTACTGTCATGAACAGAGGAAGATGAGGTCTCTGGATGAAGTAAATTTTCAAGGATAAGTCTAAAACATTTTGTTATCGATGCCACAAACTCTCTTAAACCCCTACCCTACCCTACCCTTCCTCTCTCTCTCTCTCTCTCTCTCTCTCTCTCTCTCTCTCTCTCTCTCTCTCTCTCTCTCATACCTTATTTTATACATATGTATTCAGTCTAAAACTTCATTGCTTGTCTTAAAAGTAGAGAATCTTTAAACTGAAGGGTGTGTGTTACGGTTCACTTTGCAGTAAATGTGAAAATGATGCCATTGAATTCTAATTAATCATGAAAAGAAAGATGTGTTGCTACGCAGTTCGTAATAAATTGCACTTTATGTTGTGTAACGCCTGCCCAGAAGTAACTGCGTTCTTTAACAAGTCATTCATTTCATACATTGTACTAATAGTGTAAAATCTACTGTAATTTCTGAGACAAACGATTTCCACCAAGGGCTGGATTTTTTTTTTATTATAGCGGTTCGGATTCCACAATAAGCTGTAGGTCCCGTTGCTAGGTAACCTAATTGGTTCTTAGCCACGTAAAATAAGTCTAATCCTTCGGGCCACGCCTACGAGAGCTGTTAATCTGTTCAGTGGTCTGGTAAAACTAAGGTGTACTTAATGTCTCAAAGCGGACCTGGTGTTCAAAGACAACAACACCAGACGTTTTTAAGCTGAATGGGAATTATTGAGGGATTCTGAAACTAGAAAAATAAAAGGGGAGGAGATAATGATCTTACTTTGAAGTATTGCTACCGAGCTAACGCATTTGGGATTAGCATTAGCGTGCGTGATGCAGAGGCGCAAGACTCTGAGCGTGGGTGTTGTGAATACTCCCGCCGAGGCAGTAAGTTATTGCAGGAACCGACCTTCCTTGCCCGAATCATTTTTTGAACCAGCAACTTTTCTTAGGTACTCCGCTGAAGAAGACACAGCTATCCGATTTATTAATGTGCTTACTTTCCACACTGAGAAATCTGACTACCCTTGTGAGTATTCTCGGGAAAAAATGTCTTGTGGCCAACTCGTGCTATTTTCAAAATCATATTATTATAAGATGAATGAATGAAACACGGTACTTTTAAGGCGGTATCAAATACTTTGTCTTAGGAAAGTTAGTTCTTCTATTTCTGAATGTTTAGTATATGCAACTTTATCTCGTTATATGCTCAGGAGCCTTTAGATCATCACCAAAATCATCGTTACAAGTTGAATGTGGTGAAATGCCTTTGTCTCTCCATAGAGAGCTAGTAACAATGAAAAGTGCTTTAAGAACTCAAACTAATGGTTCTCCAACCAAAAAATTATTTGAATTAAGAGATGTATTTATAAACAACCATCCACCACCTTTCCCAATTAGAGCTAGAAGATTGTTTGAGTCGCTGAATATAAATATACAAGTGCCTTTAATAGTAAAATCACCTCCTCCCTGGACAATGAATAAAATGAGAATTTGCACACACCTCAAGTATTTATCAAAAACTAACTCATATACACCAGAACACCATAGAAAGTATACAATAGAGCATGTAAGCCGAAAAGGTCCACATTACGCAATATATACAGATGGATCTAAATCAGAACACGGAGTAGGATATGCTGCTGTGTCCCAAGACAAAACTTATCAGTTCTATCGTCCTAATAATGCTTCCGTATTTACAGCAGAATTGTATGGAATTGTATCGGCTATAAAAATAATTAAAGAATCATCATTCAATAATTTTTTGATTTTCAGTGACTCGAGAAGAGCTATAGAAGCTATTCAAAGTTACAAATCAAAAAATAATATAGTACCACAAATTAAATTACTGTATATCTCCATAAATTATATAATAATGGAAAAAATTTAGAAATATGTTGGATCAAAGAAAATGAAGATGCAGACAAAGCAGCTAAAGCAGCAACTCACATGACAAGATCAAATGTGAATATCCCTGTTACTGATTATGCAACTCACATAAAAATGGGTATCATAAATAAATGGCAATGTATATGGGATGAAGAACCTGAAAGTAATAAATTGAAGAAATAAAACCTAATGTTAAAAAATGGAGTTCATCATATCAGAGAGATAGAGAGACCCACAAGTAATTTTAACACGTCTCAGAATAGGCCATACTCGTCTGACACATGGACACTTAATGAGCAGCCCACATGGCCCGGCTCCCGAGTGCTCAGAATGCAGAGTAATAATAACAGTCAGACTTGTGTTATGTGAATGTCCAAAGTATAACCAACGAATGTCAACGTTTGGAAATAGATCAGTGAAAGAAATTCTGTCAGAATCTTTTACATTTTCAGTCGTTCCAATTTTGATGTTCTTGAAGGACTGTAATTTAATTAATAAAATATAAAAATAAGTAAATAATAAAAGCACGAGAACCCTTTTAACATTTGTTGAATTTATAAAAAAGGGCAAAATTTTTTAATTTTGCTTAATTCATATTCTGAATTTTAATATACCTTTTTAGTATGTATGTAAGGAAGTCTGAGTAAATGTATTTATTGTATGTATGTGTTTCAGTATGAGAGGATGTACCTATGTGCAGTTTTTAATTTCATTTTAATTCATTCATCATTGTACTGAATGATCTATTGGCGCTTGACCTCAGGCCTGGACCTAGTATTTTAATCAAATCCTTCGGGCCAGCCCTATGAGAGCTGAAAGTCAGCTCAGTGGTCTGGTTAAACTACTTTAATAATAATAATTTATCTCGTTAGTTATGAGAAAGGTGTAAAAAAAATCCCCATTCAGGCTTTGTGCATTACCCAATTCCGATACTTTGTCGTATCATGTTTTGCTGATGGAAGTGTTCCAAAAGAGCACTTGATGAGCAGGAAGGTAGACTGGTCTGAGTTCTAAAAAGGTTGCTGTGTAATAGTTTGCGCAGTTAGCGAGGCATGAACAGAACTCAGAGGAGCATACACAGGGCTGAAACACGATTTCTTGCTTTGCTTATGTTGGCCCCATGGACAACATTGGAACGCTTCGTTTGTTCTTCCCATTTATTTATTGTTTTTTGTTTGCTTGTCGGAGAACAGTTTTGATCACACTGGGATTTAAGGAATAATGTTAGACATTATTCCGTTTAAGGAGAAGATATTAGTCAAGAACCTGATGATTCTTGAGTTGTCGGAACTGTGTACCTAAAACGGCACATATATGTATATGTATGTGTGTGTGTGTAGCGAAGAGCGCGTGGAATTAAGGCAAGGTGGGTGTGTGTACTCATTCCAGTTATCAGTAGTCAAGAGAGAGTTGTGACTAAGTGTCGGAGGAAATAGGAAGTAGGAGAGAGTTTTACGGTTGCTCCATCATCTCTGGAGCTTCATGGTCTCTGGACATTTTTATTCCTGTCATTTTAGAAATTCAGCTGACATCAAACAGGGAAAGGTGAGGCAACGGGGTCATATTCAGTGTTCATGGAGATTGCTGCCGCCTCCACTCTTTTCACTCACACGGAATGATACAGAGTTACAGTTTCATTTAGTTCATTGTCATTTTCCTGTATTATTTTCCTTCATACGTGTATGTATATATGTATGTGCATATTATATATATAATTAAAGACTAAACAAGCAAGAACTTCTTTGCCTCACTTTACCTAGTGGTCATAGACTCTCTCTCTCTCTC
>NC_089795.1:17464714-17482214 GCF_040412425.1 Macrobrachium rosenbergii | reverse complement strand
CTGTAGTACGTGATCATAATATGTATAGAGCGGCGAGATTTTACAGAAATCACGTAGACTCCCATTCACAGCAACATTCGAGTCAGTGACCAGACGGAACGCACGACTCGTTAAAATTAGAGTGAGATGAGCTTCCATAGAGCAAGAAATGCTCTGCATCCGCATAACGGCATTTCTACTAAACATAAACGACAAAAGGCTTTTCCTGGATGTGATTCTTCAAAGACCAAGACGTTTTGCTGTTCATTTCTTAGCCCAAAATGCCAGTAGTTGTGATGGTACCACTTCCATATAATCAGATCAACGTTATTAGCTTACTAACAATCTTCTTTGGCAGTATAGCTTTTATCACTTGCATTTTTAAATACTTAGTTTAACGTTCTATTTGTTTATTCCCTTTATTGTCTAAACATTTTAAATTTTGATAGAGAGAGAGAGAGAGAGAGAGAGAGAGAGAGAGAGAGAGAGAGAGAGAGAGAGAGAGAGAGAGAGAGGGCGCCTGATGCAGTATAGTATGGTATATCATTCTGCTTGTGTATGCTAAACCGTGGAGGAGCTTGTTCATAACTGATTGGAATTTCAGTTGAGCCCTCAGGGTCTACAGATACAGATATCCAGCACTGTGCAGTCTTAAAGCGTCTCTGTCCCTCTCTTGTGTATATTATGTGGGGTGTCAGCGCCACGTACCACAGGAGCTCACGTGATCGATTATGCTCCGAGTAGGCAGGTTGCGCCACGTTTTTGGAGTTCACGTTTGAGGTTGAATAAAACTATTATATTGTTTGCAGTTTAGTCGACAAACATCAGTGAATGCTTTACTTAGGACTGTTAACATGCATAGAGAGAAACTCTTTTTTGATTGATTGATTGGTTGTAAAGGGTCTTGGCGTTGTCACTACCATGGTCATTGAAATCTTGGAAAACTATTGAAAATTTTGTGTTGCAACAACGGTTCGTGAACGAATTTCCTAATGATATGGTATATTTTTACCGTAAGTATAGAGCTAATGACATACTGTACTCATTGTAAGGAATGGAATTAATATTAAAGAAACAAAATGTAATGGACAGGTTTGGATGTTCTTAATGAAAGGAGAAATTTGCAAACTTCAGATGTATTGAACATGAATGGGGGTTGAAAATTTGAGGTTGTCCTGGCTCCACTGGTATTATGTTCACCTGTTCGAAGATGGATGTGAGCAAATAATAAAAGGCAAAGTTGTGACATTACCGGAGCTCCCAGTTAACCTGGGCCAGAGTCCTTTGGCAAAATTCCGTAACCGGAAACACAACTTTCAAAAGGCGAGTCCCAAAGATTTCAAAATTATTTCTTAGCAACGTTGTTGCTAAAGAGTTTGGAGACACTTGACATGCACAGGACGGCGATCCAGCGGAACAGGCTTAGTCTGCGAAATGTCTTTTCATGACCTGATGACCTTAGCAGTTTTACGTAGTTGACTGGTTCTGTCTTTGTGATGCAAACGTTTTGTCTTTATGTTAAGTGTGCCTGTCTGCTCTCCGTCCCTTTCTCTGGTACCGTTTTGGATGTTAGCGTTACTGTTGTTTTGCGATTTAGAGGTTTAGTGTACATACCGTCTCTCTTGAAATGACCCTCTCTTGAAATGACTTACTTTCTGTCCTTTGTTCTTTCTCATTTGTAGGGTTAATCTCTCTCTCTCTCTCTCTCTCTCTCTCTCCTTTATTGTTTTTATCTTTTTGTGTCTTCTGCTAGGTTTATCCCAGGAAACAGTTTTTGTGTCTTCTGCTAGGTTTATCCCAGGAAACAGTTCCTCGTTGGACGAGTCGGTAGAGTTCTCGGGTAGCACTCTGCTAGGCCCAAGTTCGAGTCTCCGGCCGGCCAATGAAGAATTAGAGGAATTTATTTCTGGTATATGTGGTTCAGATTCCACAATAAGCTGTAGGTCCCGTTGCTAGGTAACCAGTTGGTTCTTAGCCACGTAAAATAAGTCTAATCCTTCGGGCCAGCCCTAGGAGAGCTGTTAATCAGCTCAGTGGTCTGGTTAAACTAAGGTATACATAACTTTATCCCTAGGAAACAAGCTGTTATTAAGGGCTCGACGTTACTGGCCTTGCTACGATGGTGTTTCGTGATATTTCTGCAGATCTATTTATCTAAGTGTGTAGGTACGATACATTAACATCTTGGTGCGCGTGGGTTTGTGTGTTGTAATAGAGAGAAAGAAAGCAGCCCAAAGTGGGTTAGCCTTCGTTTATTCTCTCTCTCTCTCTCTCTCTCTCTCTCTCTCTCTCTCTCTCTCTCTCTCTCTCTCTGGGCCTTTGGGCTTGATTCCTCAAGTATGAGAAAGAGGTGAGTCCAGTATTCGGTATGCGTGCGAAGTGTAAATGGGGAGAGGAGGCGGCTGCTAGAATTCAAATGACTTCTTTCACCATTTAGGCCAGATTAGAGAAAATTCTTATATTTAGGTCATCGTGGTGGCTTGAGAACAATTAGGTTACTGATGTGAATAGAAACGATGACAGTGGCATGAATACGTAAATGAATTGGAATGCAGGGATGAATAATTCATCCAGCGAACGGAGAGGTAAGTATGAAGCATTTGTCGGGAATGAAGGCAATATAGTCTGATTCCTTTTTCCAGGCGGGTTTGTTCTTTGTAATGTTCTGCCTAGATCATGGGATTATCAGTGTCTCTATTAATAGCCATTAATGGCTGTGCCATAGCTTTCATAGCAGACCTTAGGCAGCTATGGGTTTCAGTTCTCTTGTTTGTTTACCGGTATCTGTTTTTGCTGCCGTCCTATATTTAATTGCTTGTTATTCTTTGTATATATGTGTGTTTACTTCGGTTTTCTGCAGACCTTCTCAAGTATCTGCTTTCTCGTGTAGGGATTTATGAAACAAAGTGGGATTGTTTCATGAGAATGAAAGCTAATAATAATAATAATAATAATAATAATAATAATAATAATAATAATAATAATTTAGTCTGAAGGGGGCAATACAGGATCTTAAGGGTCTGTATTGTTTACGGCATTTGGTTTCTTTTCCACGTACATCCGTTTGTTAGTCCTGGGGACAAGCATGGGTCCATTCGTCTTGATATTGCCAAGTGCAAATGAATGACCTGCAGTTGGTTCCGTACTCAGTAGATGCTATAAATTAAATGTACCTCGCGAATCGTGATGTGTCAGTGAGTGCAAGTGTGACAGAAAAGTTATGCTTTCAAATCAACATTTCACGCCCCTATTGCTTTAACTTGACCTAATTTTCATGTCAGGTCAGTTTATGCTCAGTTGTTGCGTTTGTTACAAGGCTGTGTTCCTGTGACATTTCATGGCAGTGTTCAGTGATGTGTAGCCTACCGAAGATGAAAGATACCGAACGTTCATATGAAAACAAAAGTTATCACAGTTTATCCTTTTCTCTTTGTAGAAACATGTTCAATTGTCGGCGCAGTCATTATAGTATCGAATTTATTTGCATTTTATGTCTACATAAACGATTATATATTACGCACGATTCTAATTGACTAATCTCATCTAGTTTTCCCGTTGTTAATGTCATTGTATTGTGTACTTTTGAAAAGCATTATTCTTTTTTAACTGTGGACATATATTTTTGTTTTTTTATGCTTCTTAATCACAGTCGTGGAATTGTGCATCATTACTAATGGTAGGTATAGTTTAATGTATTTTATAAATAAAAAGTTAATCATAAGCTTAATTGTTTAAATTACCTTTGTGTGCAAATTTTATAACTTGGCCCACTTTCACATTCTTGAGAGTCAGCGTGGGAATTCTGGAAAATGACCCTTTTCCCTCTCATCAGAGAGAGAGAGAGAGAGAGAGAGAGAGAGAGAGAGAGAGAGAGCGCAGTTGCCGGAGGACTAAGAAGAGATACTTCATTTGTGCTAGTGACATGGTTGTAGGTGGCAATGGTTTTGAAGGTAGGTCACCAGTAGTGACGCCAAACCTACAACATTCACTTGTAAGGCCAACCTACCGAAACTGGTTTTTTGAGGCGTAGCAGCTCCCCACAGTCCAATAGAATACAAACGAGAGAGAGAGAGAGAGAGAGAGAGAGAGAGAGAGAGAGTGGGGGGTTGTTGACGCCTTGACGGTGAGAGTCATGAACGGTTCCGTATTACCAACAAGTGAAAGCAGGTAGCTGTAACCTATTTTGCGTTATGGCTCTCAGTGAGGAGACAGCTGGAAATGTTTAAGAATGAAAAGGAGAATTTCCTCAAAGTGAGAAAAACTGACACGTAGTGACATACGGTATTATTGTCATCAGAATCCGTTGAATGTTCTGTGGACCTCGACTAACTGTAACTAAAACAATTTTCCCCGGACGGTGAAATCGCGCTGATGGAGCGTCATCGTTTTCTTTGGAGGGTTTTGTGGCAAACTATACCGTTAGATCATAATGCGCTCCCACTTCAGTGAAAGTGTTCTCCGTTGTCCGTAGTAGATGTTTTCGCTTTCATGGGATCATCATATGTCGCTCCGTTCCTTATGAATATTATTTAGTTTAGGTCCTTGGATATTATCACTGCTGGTAATTACAGACAGCTGACAACGGCGCTTGCATTTTCTTTCCCCTCTAGATTCTTTCTAATTTATAGTTGCACCATTTTGCGTTTCATGTAGCCTATACGCTTGGGCAGACGAGCACAGACATTCATACACACACACACACACACACACACACACACACACACACACACATATATATATATATATATATATATATATATATATATACAGTATGTGTATATAATATTTATATGTATATATAATAAATACATATATACTGTAAATATGAGTATTCATATTTTTTTAATATTCTTATAAATATATATACATATATATATATTTATATTATATATATATATATATATATATATATATATATATATATATATATATATATATATATATATATATATATAAAGAGAGAGAGTGTTTGTGCATAAACGTCCGTTTTTATTCGCCTTCATCTGCAGACCTACAGTTATCATTCTGGTATTTGTTGTGTATTCTCTTATTTATCCATTTTGCTTTATGCTTTTATTGGGACTTTTAGCCTAACAGTTTAATTCGGACTTGTAATATAGCCATTATGCTATCAGTATTCTTGTTATTACACATATGGCAGTGTAGGCACGAGGTCAAAAATGTCGCTAATCGTTAACTCGGCATGTGAAAAGGGCGAGAAAGCGCCTCGCAACCCCAGGGACGGAAGCAGACTGTCGTCCCGAAACTCGGACAAGGTTACCTTCATGCTGCATACTTACAAAGGGACCAGTAGTGAGAGAGGGTGGCCCCGGGCTGGACGCCGGTAAGTCTAAGCGGGGAGTCATTAACTGTAATCTTATCACTGTTACACTCACAAAAACATAATTATATGGATACACATTGAGTTATTATCACTGATCTAGAAAGTCGGGCAACGTTTGGAATTCTTGTGCTTTCATCAAGATTTCCCCAGGCAGTGATATCATGGTTGAGGCTGCTTGACTTCTTGCCAGAAATCCCTGAGGAGCATTTTGCCTTCGTCTCTTCCATAAGTGCTTTTATGCGCCTTGCATTACTGCTCCTCCCCCGTTCCACGTGCAAGGCCTTGCAGTTTCGTGCTTGGCGACGATTTGGTTCTTACTCCTCCTGGCTTGGGCCTTGTTTTTTCTCAGGTTTTGCATCTGTCAGTTAGTCTGTCTTGAAAGGCTGTGTGTGCCTTGAAATGATTTGAAGTATTAGAAGTACCTTTCGTTTTGGTAATAGAGTAGCTCCACGTTCAGATCTTATTTTTTATGTTTGTAGTACTGCTCATTATCATGTGTCTGGAACAGTTTATGTCAATTTTATGGGTTTGACTTATTCTGAAAGTGATTGTTGTACACGTTTCTTGAACTAAGATTTGTATTTGACTTGATTAAGCATGTGTTAACGTTATTTTTGTTTCAGTGTTTTTCTGTCGTGTTATGTCACGAAGTCCATATTGTACCCGAGCATTGTGAAAGAAAGTGTAACTTAAGCAATTTCTTCGAATGTAATTTCGCATTTTGTAAACTTTGCGTTATCATTTTCGTATCATTTCTGCTCTTTTATGGGCGATGTGCCAAAACTGATCAGATAATGATAATTCATTTTACTGCTTGAATTCATTTTTATATCAGCCTTGGAGAAGCAGAGTCGAATGATTAGGGTTGAAGTCAGCGCAAACGTTCGTCGCTGTTTCTGTATTTCGTCAGTTCGCCCTATACTGCTGATGTGTAGTAGCAGAGTAGTTGATTTTTGAAGTTGATTTTTTAACGTTTTTTTTTTTTAACTCGGTTTAAGAATATATCTGTAAAAGTTAAACTAAATTCGTTGTCCTCTTCATCACACGAACTTTCGTTACAGTCGAATCTGTGTGAAACAGCAGTAATTACAGAGTGACTGATATGTGAGATAACCGCCAAATGCATTTTACGCACTTAGACACATACGAGATGCATGTGTGCAATCCACTGATACATAGACACACACAAGATGCATGTGTGCAATCCACTGATACATAGACACATACAAGATGCATGTGTGCAATCCACTGATACATAGACACATACAAGATGCATGTGTGCAATCCACTGATACATAGACACATACAAGATGCATGTGTGCAATCCACTGATACATGCTCTCCTCACCACCTGTAACAGTCGAAGTAGTTCTGTGATGTCAAGCAGAGTTTTGGGGGTCTTGGGGAGAGTTTACCTCATGGCTGTAGATTTTGAGTGGGTTTGTTTTGAGGATCACAAATAACAGCAAAGAAATTTCAGATGTGGAGAGTTCTTAAAAAAAAAAACCAGAGAAGCCGGGAGTAAAAATCAAAATAAATGACCTGATTTTAACTTCGTCTCTTTCCGGAATGAGAAGATTCAACAAAAGCATCTTTCGCATTTTTTCTCTTCAATATACAAATAACAGTAAAGCATATTTTAAAGGCATGTCCAAAATATAGAATCCAAAGAGACATTTTATTTAGAAGATATTCCTTTAAAGATATACTGTCAGAAAATGACAAATTTTCACTTTTTAATATTTTAAAATTCCTTAAATTTAATAATTTATACGATAAAATATAAGATTCATAGAATAATTTATAATATATTCCTAATTAACTTAATTAGTTCTTAGATAAACATATGTCGCTAGGTTTAATTAAATTATTAGGGTTTAAATAGCTTGTCTAATCCTTCGGGCCAGCCCTAGGAGAGTTAATATTAACTCAGTGGTCTGGTTAAACTAACGTTAAAAATAAAAAAAAAAAACTCTTCTGCTCCCTGAAATGGATAGTGCGGACGTTACACTTATTTGCATTCTTACTTTTTTTTTCTTATCAAAGGCAAAGATCTGTGATTCTTTCTTTTTCTTTTATAAGATAATTGCAAGGGTATCCCTTACGGTTTGTAATTATAGGGTATTATGTCATTACGATATTATTTCTTACAGCGGAGACGATCGTTGCATGTTAAATGGTGTTATTCTATTCAAGGTCGATGGTATGACCTTCCGTAAATACTGAAGGTTCTACAAATATTTGTAGAACCTTCAGTATTTACTGAAGGTCATACCATCGACCTTGAATGCAACAACACCATTTAACATTGAAAGATCTCCTCCGCTGTAAGAAATAATATCGTAATGACATAATACCCTATAATTACAAACCGTAAGGGATACCCTTGCAATTATCTTATAAAAGAAAAAGAAAGAGTCACAGATCTTTGCCTTTGATAAGAAAAAAAAGTAAGAATGCAAATAAGTGTAACTTCCAGGGAGTAGAAGAGAAAAAATGCGAAAGATGCTTTTGCTGAATCTTCTCATTCCGGAAAAGACGAAGTTAAAATCAAGTCATTCTAGTTCAGGTTTATATAAATATATATAAATATATTTATGTATACCTATATATAGATTTACATATATAAATTATATATATATATATATGAATATATAATATATATATATATATAAATATATATATATATATATATATAGTATATATATGCAGTATATTTGTGCATATATATATAAATATACATATATATATATATATATATATATATATATATATACATACATACATACATACATACAGTATATTTATATATGTACATTTAAATATATAGACACAAATATGCTGTATATTTGTTTATATATATAAATACATAAATAAATATATATATACAGTATATTATATATACATACAGATGTGTATATATACTGTATGTATATATAATATATATATATATATATTTTAAATATATAAACATATGCTATATATGTGTATACTTATAAATATATATACAGTATATATATATATACATACAGTATATATATACATATGTGTACTGTATGTATAGATATAAAATATATATATCCTATATTATAGGATTTATATTTTATATGTATACATATATATAATTTATATATAAATTTATATGTAGGTATATTTATATATATTTATACATATAGATACATATATATATATATATATATATATATATATATATATATATATATATATATATATATATATATATATATATATACATACGTAAGTTCATTTTTATATATATGTAAATTTATATGTATGTATATATATACATATATATATATATACACATGTATATACAGTGTGTATATATATGTATGTATATATAATGTCTGTGTTTGTGAGCATGTATGTGTACAAATAATCCACATGAAGGAAGGGAAAAGAAACAAAGAAATGTTGTTGAGCCCGTAGGTTTCGTCCTCCACCGTACCTCGAAGAGGGCAAGTTATGAGAAAGAACTTCCAAATTACAAAGAAAAATTGTGACAGATGAAAGAAGTCAACAAACGACAATTAAAATTCATAAAACTAGTTAAAAAGTGGTTCAACTATGAGGAATGTCAAAGGACATACTACCAAACAACAGTCAACCTTTAAAAGGTAACTACGCAGGCGGTGTCGCAATGTAAGCAATAAAAAACTACATAAAAAAACACAAACAAGTAAACATTCAGAGGGAGAGACATTTATCAGTTGAGGGCCTCTTTTGGGTCTGTACTGCTGGTTACAAATGTGAACGGCAACTGGATCTAATTTGTATCAACCTGAACTAGAATGAAAGTGAACGCCTCGAGTATGGAAAATGCACGCAGATTCTTTATAATCCTTTCCGTAAAGTTGGAGCAACTGAAAACTTTCTTTGTCTTGTTCCAGTTAATTGTGTAATTATGGTTTTTAGTAAGAGTTAATTACACTCCGGGGATCATCTCTGCTATATTATACAGTGTATGTTGAGCAATTCCTTTTACAGTTGGTTTGCCATTTAGATGATGAGGTTACCTAAGAAAAGCTGGTGTGTGACTCCTGAGAGAGAGCCAATTCCGAATTCCACAAGAAAATATGAGAGGTATTTGGATCGAACCAGGATATGATTGACAGGTTTCGTGGTATGAACTGTTAAGTTGTCCTAACTGTACGGCACGGTTAAATCTCTTAAGATGACATCCCCCTCCCCCATACTTAACTTTTCCGGCCTATTATAAGTACTGTCGGATCTGCTTCGAACGAATTATCAAAACTCTTGGTACATGTGCTTCAGCCACTTGTAGGATCTATTTCTAATTCCCATGATAGCATGTCTTTTGATGTTTCTTACAGTTGAACCACCTTTTAACTAGTTTCTTGAATTTCGATTGTCGTTTGTTGAATTCTTTCAACTGTCACGATTTTTCTTTTGTACTCTGGAACCTCTTCTTAATGACTTGGCCTCTTCGAGGTCCGATGGAGGACGCAACCGTCCGGCTCAACTAAACTTCGTCGTTTCTTTTCTCTTCCTTCATGTGATTCTTTGCGTATAATTATTTCTTCGTGTCTATGATGATTACAATTTATATATGTACAGTAGGCTATATATATATATATATATATATATATATATATATATATATATATATATATATATATATATATACACACATTATATTATATACACACACACACATATATATATTATATATATATATATATATATATATATATATATATATATATATATATATATATATATATATATATCTATATTATCACATGACCGTGACATTTTATATACAAACATTACACTACAAATGTTGTGTAATATCCAGTTCGCGCTACTTCGGGAATGTCACCGAAGGGGAATTATAAGTGATAAATGGAATGGTTCCTAAGTGACTCGAACACTCGACTGCACGAACCAACGACTTCGAATCGACGTTCAAAACCATTCGGCTACCAAGACAGGCGTGAGTTAATGCCACTGTTTAAGAATGACATTGCACAGACTTCATTTGATAGGTTGCAGATAGCAAGCAACTGCTCACTGCTCTCTAGTAAGTCAGTGACTTGTCTACAGTTTGCGCTAGGGTCATGTTTACTTCTCTAACGATGAAATCTGCTCATCCGGTCCCTTTTCCATTCATTGGCGCCGTGATTCATTTTCTACCTTTTGCATCTTTTCAGTATGAACCGGGATCTACTTCACACACACACACACACACACTTATTGAAGTGGCCAGGACGTACTCGCAAAACAGATATCAGGAGTTTATAAAGATTAAATCAATGTAAGTATTCTAAATTTTAAAACATGCAAAGCCTTTCAAGAAATTGATAATATGAACCACAGCGTAATTGTTAGAACAGCTTGCAATGTCAATAACAGCTATCGTCGTTCGAGGAATTAACGCTCGTAAGTGTACACACACACGCACACATGTATACACACACAGACGCACCTATATATATATATATATATATATATATATATATATATATATATATATATATATATATATATATATATATATATATATATATATATATAATATATATAAAACTACGATTCCTTAGTCCACTAGCATGACCTACCATCAGGTATCGTAGGCTAAAGTTAGAATGCGGTATACCTTTACAAATACAGTTCACAAGATTACAGTAACTTGTCTGACGTGGTGAAAATATTATTAAAAAATATTGAAATGAATTGTTGCACAATACCCCATCAGCAAAGCTCCAGTCCCAACGACGCTTTCGATACAGTATGAGAAGATACGAGGAACTGGCAGGCTTGTAATGTGTATATATATATATATATATATATATATATATATATATATATATATATATATATATATATATATATATATATATATATATATATATATATATATATATATAGTGTATATATCCATATATATATATATATAGATAGATTATATATGTATATATATATATATATATGTATATCATATATACATATATATGTATATATATACACCTATATAAACATACAGTAAGACTGTGAAACAGGATTTCAACGAAATCCCTGAAACTTTCAGGGAATTCGTTCAATCACCATTCACTTAAAAAAACTTCTGATCCCCAAGGGGCTAGTACTAAACTAGGCCCTCGGGGATCAAATGTCCCGAAGTGAATTGATGACTTCACGAATTTCTTGAACATTTCAGGGATTTCATGAAATCCCAGGTTTCACAGTCTTACTGTAAAACACACATATAAAAATAATATATATATATATATATATATATATATATATATATATATATATATATATATATTACATATTTTTGTGAGATGAGAGAGAGAGAGATAGCTCTTGAACAGCAAGCAAAGAAAAAAAGCTATATTTCAGCCTGTCTTCATAACAACCTTCCTTAGACTTTAGCGTGATTATTAGGACTAATTAAACTTCATAATAAACAGGTCTCGAAGTCAGCGCAGGAAGGAGCGCTCTCATTCGGCGAAAAGTTACTCGTGCGTATCACAAATAAGTGAGTCAAAGTTTATTTATTCATGGTACCGCTGTGACTTTGTCTCTCTTCACCTCATGAAGCAATTATTGTCATTATCTTGTATTTTGTGGTCGACGAGAGGTTCTGCTTCTTCTCTTCGACCAGTCTCTTTTTATTATTTTTTCCGTTGAACTAGCTTTGCCAACTGGTTGCTATACTATTGTTACTGTTATTGTCATTATCATCATCTTTATGACGTCTCCTTAAGAGGAAGCACAAATTCCACAAGGATGAGGATTTCAGTGATGCGGGTGGTCTAATAAAAAAAATGAGACTACTTATTAATCAATAGTGTGTGCAAATATCTTGACAGTTTTCTTGTCATTTTTACGCTCACTCATGCTCATGAATCCTCAAACAGTGTCTTGTTACAATTTTTCCCAAAGTCGTATACTTAACATTCACGGGAGAGGTGTGCGTAAGCCTTGGTGTGACCTTGGAGACAGCGAGGGTTGGTTGGAGGAAAACATATCCAGAAAAATTGTTTTCGAAACTCCGCTGGTTATCATTGTGCAAGTGATGCTTTGACCTGATCGAGTGATGTTCTGTATCGGGAGTGGTGCACGAACAGGAGGCCTCACTCCCATTTCAAAGGTTGCGTAGTTTCAGTCTCGTTTTGGTTTCTGCGTTTTGTACTTTTTTCACTCACAGAATCGCATGATAGTAATACTACTGATATAAACAGATCTCTCAGAGGAAACTTACGTACACTTATAAGACAGTGCTGTGTTCTCTCCGTCACTGTCTGAAACCCGAAATGGATCATTTTAACGACACACATCAAGCACTACGTTGAAGCAACAGCTCAGGCGTATAGCGATTTCCAGACTGGCCTAATCCCCAGTGTAAGAGTGCGCTTTGTGTGCATGTATGTGTTTGTGCATCAAGAGAGAGAGAGAGAGATATGCTGAAGTTGCACGACCCCTAGCAATGTTTGCATTCGTGATGGTTGCTTACTCTGCCCTTCACCCATCCATGCCGTGAGGATGACTCCGCAGAAATTCTTTCAGGTTCACTTGCTGATGGGCATGAAATCTTGCTGCTTTCCTTCGTTTCGAAGGCACAATGAAAATGCGGCTTTTGGGATTTCATTCTTGCCTCTTTTTTGTTTGTAAGGTTCAGCCAATAATTGACTCCTTTTCTTCAATGTGTTACTGCAAGTTTCGACTCTCCCGACCTCCTTGCAAGTCTTCCTTGAACAGAAAACAAATCCTGACTTGTTGCCGTCAAGGTTGGGGAGGTTGGTTTTCCTCCTAGGATATAACTTATTGTCAGTTTTTCTATTCACAATTTTATTTATATAAGGTGTCACTATTTATCAGGCATGCAAGGGTGGAAAATATGATCGCGTTCTCTCTTTGATGGAATATATTTTAATCCAATATATTTCCGGCATCGATAACCATAAGGCAGATGTTTTTACGTCTGTTTACAGACGTCAGGCAGTTCTCAAGGATGGATATGCAAATTCAGTAGCTACGCTCGCACACTTATCACTTTCAAGATATTAATCATTACAACAGCAGGAAAACGCACAATATATATATATATATATATATATATATATATATATATATATATATATATATATATATATATATATATATATGTATGTATGTATGTATGTATATATATATAGAGTGTGTGTCACAATTTTAAATGTATGGATATGGTTGTTTGTTTATCGTACGCCTTCCCCACCTCAGCAAGTCTAGAGATGCATTTGGTAGCCCAATGCATTTTTTTTTTTTTTTTTTTTTTTTTTTTGCCTCTAGCTACCGCTGGTACCCATTCGTAGCTGGGTCGACTGGTGGAAGTGGGCCGTATGCAAACATAGGATCTTATTAATGCTTGTTCAATATTGGCTCCACCAAATAGTCACACACACACACACACACACACACACACACACACACACACACACACACACACACACACACACGCTTATTCACTGCCAAGTTCAAGATTTTCCGCATGAGACCGGTACATACACTTTTCCCAAGTCTTCTCTCACAAACAAAAACACGGGAACAATTCTGCATGGGAATTCAAACTTGGTCTCGAGGTGAAGTTAATTCCCTCGTGCATGCGCCAGTTACAATAACTTAAGGAAACATCAGGTGAAAAAGTTGCAATGTCATTCAGACTCGGCTGTTATTTTGACTTTCTTCTTCCTTCCTTATGTGTATGCGTTTCAAATATAAATAGTTTCCCATGCTGACTTGCCACCTCTTTCATTTTATTAGTATAATTGCCTGGTATTTCCTGTTAATTTTTGGGTCTAATTTATATTAAGTGTTTTGAGAATCAGTGTTTATCAGCTTCAACAAATCACTGAGATATAGGTTGCGTAGATTGTGAATACTAGCAACAATTGGGCTCATCCATTCAACGAGTTGTGTGCTGGAACCCTTCGCCATCATGGATGGGCGAGGAGTCAGTGGCATCTTTTATGGCTGGAAAGTTGATGAACTACTTTTCTTTACACTTGAATCATCGTGTAAACAAAAGCAGCTTTCGCATTTTTAGTCACACAGGCTCTCTCTCTCTCTCTCTCTCTCTCTCTCTCTCTCTCTCTCTCTCTCTCTCTCTCTCTCACAACTGGACGACTCATGTTCGGTTCTCGACCTGGACGGGTGTACGAATGGGTGCGATCCTTAAAATTCAATATGCCTCCCTTGACCTATGCCGTGAATCATGTACTTAATTGTTAGTTGACTGCTGTGGCTTTCATCTAGGACGGAGAGAGAAAAAGAGTTATGAAAATTCTTAGATGTGAGTATGTATTGCTTCGACAAAAACTTATACCATCAAAAACGGAAGGGCCCCGACGAGGTAATCCCCAACCCACTGCCCAACGGATAATTTCTCCTTTCTCTCTCTCTCTCTCTCTCTCTCTCTCTCTCTCTCTCTCTCGTGCGATTTCACCATTGGCTTAAGTAATTACTATTCACGACCAGGCCAGAGAAGGACTTGGGGCCCCGAACCGGGAGAACATCAGGAGTTAAACAAAAGTAGTTTTTCTTGTACTTGTAAGGTGAAGTCATCCCGCCAGAGTACTCAGGTATTCACCGATCCTCCTCCCTCTGAGGCGACCCTTTGAATCCAAGGCCGCCGAAGAAGACTGGCCATTTCCACTGCATCGGGATAAACTTGCCTCGATCGCTGGTGTTTTCTTTGCAGGGTTTTTATGGTCATGTTAGTGACGTCATGCAAATGGCAGGACCAGAAGAAGCACTTGCGATTCATTTTATGTCCTTGCAGCATTTTTTCGGTTATATAATGCGTCGATTTTAATTGGCTTGATGCCGGTTTGGAAATGATACATTATGAAGCTTTTGCTCAAAGAAACACTTTTTTTGCAATTTATAATAAAGCCGGTGCGTGAATCATTCGGTCGCGTTGATGGTTTTGCTTAAACCTTTCTTGGCTGCGAAGGATTGTTTTGTGCTCTGTGCCTAATTGTTTACCTTTGGCTCTTTTGTTGAATGTTCGAATGTTCCCCTATGACAAACTATTTCTCGAACACCACTGTATTATTCAGGCATTTCTCCTCAGTATATTTAATGTTTAATAATAAGTCAATATTTGTTTATGCTCTGCAAAGTATATTTGGTGGTTGAGTCATTATGAAACGACTAACTTCGTTATATTGGTAAAATATTGAAATGAAAACAAATTGTAGGCATCGATATGTCAGTATTTCAACCAGTAAGCTTTCCTTCCTCCATGAGAGTCTAAGAACTGAATCGTTACAAGGTGGTCAGGATCGGGATCGACCTGATCCTTTGTGAACTGACGGTGACTCATTGGCCAAGAAACAGTTATAACAGTCAAAGCCATTCTGATGGTATTTTGACTTTGTATTGTGTAGTCTCAGGAACTCATTTCTTATGCTTGTTAGTTGGATCAAAACGAGTTCATGCAAAATACATCAAAACTTGTGACACAACTCCAGATGCTTGGGTAATTCATTCCATCGTATATTTTGCTGCATTAGGAGAACATAATTGGGCATCATCAGTTTACTCTCATCGACCATCTGCTTTTTTACTGCGTAGCTTTAAATAATTTCGGTCGTTGGTATTCTTATCCCTTAATGGATTCAGTTTTTTTTTTTTTTTTTTTTTGCAGATATTCCCTGACGTCTCTATTTAAGGGTGTAAGAATTCCTGGTTTTTTCACTCTCTGCAGGAACTGGTTTACTCACGATTTCTTCTTCATATTGATAAACCTGATTCCCAGCTATTTTCACCGGTCCTCTTCAGGTAGAGTATGTAAATACACTTATAAATGAATGCGTTGATAGTACATCATGTTGTTTCTAGATAAATGCTTATAATTTCTCCTAGAAGGATTGAAGTCCCTCTTCAGGAATTACATCTGAAAGGAATGGCCTTATTTTTCATCTCGGTCCCCTTCCTGCAAACAGAATGAACAAACTTTAGCGGTATTGATCTCTTTTGGAACCAAGCGTACAATTCCTCCCCCTTTTTACCCTCGTGTGTGTGTGTGTGTGTGTGTGTGTGTGTATGAAAATTTTAAGTTTCTCTTCCCGCGTCATCTCTGTTTGCCTTGGAAATTAAGAACTTGATGTTTGAACGTACTTATCCCTCTTTACCATCCTCTTCCGTGAAGGGCCATTCTGTTTTGAGAGGACTCAGATGGCAAAGAATGAGGTGCCTTCCGAGTAGAAATAAATATTTTGGCCCACTCTCATGTTGGATGTTACTTGCATTTAATTTATTTCACAAAGAAAAAACGTACAAACGTGTGTCATTTTGTTTGCTTGTACGTTATTTGGGGTTGTGACTAGAATTTGTCACCCTCACAGGTGGAATTCCACAGGATTCTCTGCCACACCCTTTTCCCCAGAGAAACACACTTGGGAGCATTTATACTTTTGGTGCTCTCCTGCAATACAATATACTGATAGGCTCTAAGTGAATTTCCCATGTTTTTTGAAGGTTTTTGCATTAGGCTTGATTTCTGTGGCTTGTCGAAATTTAGGGTTGCTGGTGCGGGTAGCTCGCTTGATCTTAGCTAAGAAAATAGTGCTCAGGCCAAAGCTAGTTATTTCGGTCCTTTCTGTCTGCTGTGAACATCCTTCCGACCTTCGAAGCTTATTTGAATTCTATTCACTGACTCTGAAGACAATAAAGGAGTTGAAGTAATGGTACATTTTGTAGTAAGATTTCCAGTACAAAGTTGTGCCAGCAGGCAGTATATACAGTAGACAATATGTAGTGCGTGTCTGTTATTGAAGCCATTTTAATCCTTCATAAATAAGGAAATGTTGACCATGTGTAGATGCATTGTATACTATACATGCACATACTTGCATACGAGCACATTCCCTCACAGTTGCCCCTTCATGTGAGATCTTGAAGAGCCGTTTAGATGCACCGACTGCTTTTCATTTTCGTCGGCCCTAAGACCTGTTTTCTCCAAATTGTGAAATCTCTCTCAGCACAAGTTTATCAACTACCCATAAGACAAATTAGAATTTTCGCCTTAACACACACACACACACACACACACACACACATATATTTACATATATGTAAATATATATATATATATATATATATATATATATATATATATATATATATATATATATATATATA
>NC_089795.1:17454714-17459714 GCF_040412425.1 Macrobrachium rosenbergii | reverse complement strand
TGAGGTGTGTGCAAATGATTGAAAAAAGTCTTGGCTTAACAATTACGTAGTATGGCCACCTTGACTTCCATAGCCAAGCCAACTCTCTTTTATAGAAGTAAAGTGTGGGTAATGAATGCTAGAGAAAGAAAATAGGTGGAAGCTGTTGAAACGAGGTGGTTGCGTTGTACATATAGTGTACATGTTGTAGATGGCTAGGTCATGTGAAAGAATTGGCACTGATCGGTTGGTGAAAAGTGTATCATTCAGAAATGTTAGGGGAAGGAAGAGAGAAAGACCTAGAAAGGGCTGGATAGAAGATGCGAAACAGATTTGGAGAGGGAATGCGTTCATACGCAAGAAGCACCAGAATGCAAGCAAGTTGAGGTGAATGTTGAATTACTGATGAGTCTTATGTGGAGTTCTGTAAAAGTTCACGTGTTACTCCAAAAGGAGCTCACCCACGAATCGGCAGTGGAAGTTCGAAAACCGACAGCGTGTGTTGCTTTTCCCGTGAATCATCCCAATTTCAGCAGTTCTTGAAGTATGAGGCTGCTGGCCTCATAGTCGTTTTTCCGCTCAAGTAGCGATCTACCGCAGTTGAATAGCTACCAGGTACATAATTTACTACCGTTCCAGGAACGAGTCCCAAGTTCTTTACCCTTCAGTAAATTGAATATTGGTCTCTTACATATATATATATATATATATATATATATATATATATATATATATATATATATATATATATATATATATATATATATATATATATATATATATATATATATATATATATGTATATATATATATATATATATATATATATATATATATATATATATATATATATATATATATATATATATATATATAGTGTGTGTGTGTGTGTTTGTGTGCTGATAAGGCTTCGTGTTAGAGACGTGCCTTGCAGTTTGGTGGTTCTTCCATCCAGCTGCCTAAATACAAGATGTTCCGTACCAAGGATGATTAATCTTTACATTAATCTTGGGGAAGAGAAATTTTGTGTCGTTGTTTGTCCACTGGTTCTCCATTGTGAAAATTCGAGAGCGACCCAACCGTAAAATTTATTATTAATGTCGATTAAGACGTTGTGAATTATGGGAAAGGTAAATGGTTTCTCTCAGTTTGTTTACACTCGGTGACTTCAGTTTTCTTAATTAAAGTTGTATTTTTCTTATTGCACTTGTGGATTCGGAGATCTGATATTTAGTAGTCTCTCTCTCTCTCTCTCTCTCTCTCTCTCTCTCTCTCTCTCTCTCTCTCTCTCTCTCTCCTTCTCCGTGCAGCATTCCGTGGGAGAGCATGGCAAATATTGGATATTAAGGTCATATTATTTTCTTAAATAGAGTAAAATTGTGCCCACCACCCCTATAATTGCTGAGCATATCTGAAAAGTGGTTTTCGCTTGATCTCTCAAAATTCTCAAGTGAGGTGCAGTTTCTTAGTTTCATTGTACAAAACTGGCTTCGGATAACGACACCTTCCATGCAGTCTTTGAGAGAGTGTTACCAGTTCTACCTTTCTTTTTTCACCAGTTCCATTTTTTTTTTTCAGACCCTCCTATAACGAAAATCCGATATTAGTCGACGCTTACAGTATGTGAATAAAATCAATCCATGTATTATGCACTATAAACACTAACTCAAATCACACATTCTGCATACTTACATATATAGGCTACTCGACTCCGTGTGTGTGTGGGTGTGTGTGTGTGTATATAGAGATATATATTATATTATAGCCTATATATATATATATATATATATATATATATATATATATATATATATATATATATATATATATATATATATATATATATATATATATATATATATATATATATATATATATATATATATATATATATGCTCATGTGCAGATGTATTACAGGGAAAAATGAAATACTGGGTATGAATCCTGACTGGTTTCGCCTTTATTTTCCTAAGACATCTTCAAGGCCTCTAGGAAATTGAAGGTGTAACTGGTCTATATATATATATATATATATATATATATATATATATATATATATATATATATATATTATATTTACTGTATATATGTGTGTTCTTTTGTATTTACGTATGTACAGTATGTACAGTATTTTATATATATATATATATATATATATATATATATATATATATATATATATGTGTGTGTGTGTGTGTGTGTGTGTGTGTGTGTTTGTTTGTCTGTCATGTCAACTTGTATAATGTACACCTTATTGTTTCCCACTGGAAAACTGTTTTATTTGAAATATAATTTTTGTGAAGATTTGCGTTGACCGTTTAGGAATTTTTTGTAATAGCATGAGTGATTAAGAGAGTCAGACGGTAAGACCAACGAGGTACGAGAGGTCGCGTTTAAGGAAGAAGCGTCCGACAGATGTGTTATGTTGTTTCGTTCTGAAGTAGGAGACTTGATAATAATTGTGTAATAATTATTTTAAAGGTTTCCTGCTATTGATTTGTGGCTGTCATATTTGAGAAGCAATTTTATTTTACAAAATTTCTTAATCGCTTATGAAGATTGCAGAACGATTCCAAGAATTATAAAAGACAAGAAAGTCAAACTGTTTTTTTTTACATATTGAATTGACATCTATTACCATCTTTAGATAATTCCGTCTTTGAGAGAGTGTTACCGGTTCTACTGTTTTTTGTTCACCAGTCCCATTTTTTTTTTCAGACCCTCCTCTTATAACGAAAATCCGATAATAGTCGACACTTACAATATGTGAATAAAATCAATCCAAACTCAAATTATACATTTTGCATACGTACATATATACCGTATTACACGGCTTTTAGAATTTTTCTTTACGATTTGGAATTTTTTTTTCTTTATCAAGCGAGTTCTTGGGTATAGATCCCTAACATTTTCGTTTTGTTCCATTTTTGTTCCATCTTTGTTCTCCCCGAATGAAGAAAGTAAGAGTTTTTTGTCTCTTAATTTTTATCACTGTGCTCTACCCATTTGTTTATCTGGAAAAGATGCTGTCCTTTGATGAAGCCATTCAGTTTGTCACTATTTTATAATTTCACTTGAGAGAGAGAGAGAGAGAAATATGTTTTCTGCAGAAATCACAATATGGTAGCTTTGGAAGGTCTGTATGGAAGTTAATCCGGAGAGGGGGAAAGCTTCGTTTTGCCAAACCCGGGACGAATTCACTCGAGAGAGGAGACCTGGTTGTCCTTGAGGAGTCAGAAGTGGTTACAGACAGACGCTTCTCTTTCGTTTGTTCCAGAAACTTTTTCCAAACCAATGTATATGTTTTCAAAGATAAGGGAAAGCTTCATGTAATGCTCAGCTGTTCACTCGGTAGATTTATTGACTTGATTTTGCACAGCGTTCTTTGTCTTCTCTAAATAAAATATTGTGGCTTTGGTGTAAAACAGTTCCCATTCAACCAGTACCTCCAGCACCGAGATGAGAACTCAAGCGCGGTTTACTGCATATATTTGGACTCGTATCTAATTAAATAAAACGTAGAATTGTCTTCTTAGCCACGCTAGGTTTTATGTTCCGACATTTCCTGCAGTATTTGTATATATTAGATAATTAGCAGAAGCATTGGAAATACTCGGTCGGCATTAGAAATCTGACCGTCCGTCCTGAATGGCTGACTGGAGTCGTCTCTGTTAACCGGTTAGGACTGTTCACACACTGTCTCTCATAATAGTGGCAGGGTACCAAGAAAAGCCAAGAAGTGATCACTGGCAAATGCTGAAACGTGGATGAACTCCCGACCGTCCAGAAGTCTTCCAGTTGTTTAGCGGCTTCCTACGCCTACAGAAAGGATCACCTGCAGTACATCTAACCCCCCCCCTACACACATCAACAGACGAACCGCAGTTCACCACTGCAACATCTTGCACACTTCGGGTGCTGAGACTCGTCCTTTCAGGTACCTTTTTTATGCCGTCAATACAGCACATTCTTGGTCTTCCTTTCCTTCTTCCTGTCAGCCATCAAACTGTGCAATTTTTATACTAAGTTATCATCCTCCATTCTTTTTACATTACCAAACTATCTCAAATACATTCTTTTCTTTCGTATATAATATATATATATATATATATATATATATATATATATATATATATATATACACACACACATATACATCTGTACACACATACATACACATATATATATATGTATATATATACGCACTGTACATATATATGTATATATTATACTCGTGTATAGGCTACGTATATATATGTGTGTGTACATACACACACACACGCACACATTTATATACAGTATATACTAGCTGACAAACCCAGCGCTTCCCCGGAAGAACTTTGAAGAACACAGAAAAATTTTCCTTCTTCCCCCTTTGAATTGTTTTGTCGTGTAAAGTATGTGTACTATCATTGAAAATACTTTTCATTCCATTGATTAATAATTCTGTCTTGAATCCATTACTTCAAATAAACATGATATATACATGTATACATATATCCTGGCACTTATCTGATTAAAATGATGAAAGAGAGAGAGAGAGAATGATTGACTTGCAGTGGCAAACATTCTCGGGTTTTTCCTAGTATAACTTGGTGTTTAACCCCATTCATAAAAGGAATTTATAAATGAGAGAGAGAGAGATTGCAAGCATGAATTTACTTGTTATAGTTAAAAACTTCATAGGTAAATTCAGCTCCAGGTTGTTTGAGTGATCCCTAGAGAGAGAGAGAGAGAGAGAGAGAGAGAGAGAGAGAGAGAGAGAGAGAGAGAGAGTTTGGTAGAGGTATTATGGTGGAAATGGTGTATGTGGTGGTGGTATTGCCTAACTACACGACAATTAATTTCAGACCTCATGTAAACCGACTTTATAAGGAATACGTCACCGTAACGCATGAAGCAGTCGCTATAGCGAATTCCGAAGGTAAAAACGAAGAAATGAACGAATTAATGAGGGAATTCGCATCTGAACGAATAAAAAAAAAGGAAATATCGTAGGTGTTGAAGTCAGTCTTAGCCAG
>NC_089795.1:17429714-17452214 GCF_040412425.1 Macrobrachium rosenbergii | reverse complement strand
TCAGTTACTTCCTATGTTTTACATTAATTATGGGAAAGCAATGTGATACATACTTAGAAAATTCTTACTGCTATAGGAAATGAGGACATAATGGTGAACAGATTATATACATGTACTGCTGTAGAATTTTTGGACTTATGTAACTTGGAGATTTTCGTACGATCTTTTTTTTTTTAAAGTGATGTACAATAGATCATACAGCATTTGTAGAAATATTTTGGAACAGTATTTCATCTTTATTCTGGTGTTATCTCTTGCCTTTATTGGCTTGCAATTGTTAGGTATCTATTAAAATAACCTGGAGTTGAGAAGTCTCCAAGATATCTGGCTCTTCTAATCGTCCTTTGTTATCTAATCATTCAATCTCAAAAATGCTTTGTTGAGAACATAATGAAGGTCAAGCTGTTTCATATTTCGGTAGAAAATGTTATTGGTTGTATTAACCTTCGAAATTGTTGACGGACTTACATAACAGTAGAAGGTATGTATATCTTTTTGTATTTCTTGAATTGACGGAATATTGACTTCACCTGTACACTGCTGCAATATTTGATACTGATAAGGAACCATCTACTGGTGTGTACATTTGTGTGGAAGAATACAGATATCATTTGTCAGGAGTTTTATTTCTCACAAAGCTACAGCCGAAGGTCCCAACGCAAACTAATTCATCGCGGCCCCAGGGCAAACTAATGTTCAGTTGACTTCAGAACCTTGAATAGAAGGTTTGGGTGCCAAGGATTCACCCTGTGTCGTGTTTTGGGTGTAACGGTGATAATACTCAGCTGCTCAGTGCGTTTCCATGTTTTCTGTTTGTGCAAGCACACGTACTCTGTCATAAAGCGACTCATTTTTGTTTCAAAATACGTACATTGATTGTTATCATTGGTTTACATTGCTTGTTCAAAACGTGGAGCCCTGGTGCTAGACATTATCTCTCTCTCTCTCTCTCTCTCTCTCTCTCTCTCTCTCTCTCTCTCTCTCTCTCTCTCTCTCTCTCAGCTGAAAGGATTGCTTGTGAATAAAAATATTTACACGTGAATAGTTTGATTTTTAAAATTATGTTTCGAATGTTTTTTTTTTTTTTTTTTTAATCAGGGTGATTTATTGTGATGTGTAAATTCATGTTCTTTTTAACTTATATTGTAATATATGTTTAATCGTAGTGAGTGTGAATTCATATATATATATATATATATATATATATATATATATATATATATATATATATATATATATATATATATATATATATATATTATATGTATACACACACATACATGCTTAGAGCGCGAACGCTTGTGAATGTATTTTATTATTTATGATTCATTATAATTGTTGATCTTAAAGCACAAATTATTTGTGTCGTTGGTGTGAAATGAATGAGTGTGAAGGGTCTGTGAGGCGCATGTTTAGCCGGTCCAGTGATTCGGAAAGTACAATTCATTATTCATATAATACATTAAATTCAGTGACTGCTCTCGTGAATAAAGAGAAGTTCGGTCGAATAATTCTAGACAAATTCAAGCGTGGAATGATGACGTAACTTTGTTATGAATTGGCTCACGAGTTGGATGACAACTTCAGTGATCAACAAGATTTACATCATTCACGAGGGAGGGAGCCTCGATGGTCGTTGCCAGAAGCCTGTTTTTCCGGTGAAATCCATAATACTGGTTTTTCCAACACTGGCGGATGAAAATTCTTGAACTACAGTTGCTATGCTGATCCAGACGGGTCCTTCCAGCCCTATACCCATCCAGCCATAATACCACTTCTCACTTCAACCTTATGCACGTTACGTCACATGGTTTCATAGCTCCCATGTTACTGAATATTCTACGTAATATGGCAATTTGACTCATAATTTCTTGATGAGCATAATGATTCATTTGCTTTCAAGAAGACAATATTGAGACCGGTCAAAGTAGATGTAGACTTTCCATTGAAGAAGCAATATTAAGTGATACATGTCACAGGTGCCAGCTAAGAACCAAATTGAAGGTATGCCAAAGCTGGTGGCGGGAAGCAACTATTAAATTCGACAGCTACGTAGTTCCTCTCGTACCTAGGATTGGGTCCATTTTTTCTTCTTTTATTTTTCTCTTTTCACACATTCGTTTCCTCTATACTGGTTTTACTGCATGTTGACTTTGGTAATTAGTGGTTGTCATTGGAAGCGCCATATGTAAATGATAAGGTCTGCTCCGAATGCCTTCATTGTTATGGTAACTTTTGATGGCTTGCGTATATAAGTCGTTGTTGTCTGGATATTAGTACTTCACATTTATCCCTACAATTTTTCATTATAGATTACCGTCAGGTTTCAGAAATTATCTGGATTGTATGAATTTATGGTTGAAAAAAATAACACTATAATATGAATTTTTGAGAGGTTATTGTACTTATAACAGCCAGAATGAATACCTTACCTTACCTCTCGGCTTAGGGCCACCTTGACTTGGTGAGGGGGGGTCCCTTGGACTCCTGAAATTTGTTCCTGGGTTCCAGTTCAAAAGTCCTATATATTATTAATTATTCATATTGGTTAATTTATGTGGATTTTTCCACTTTTAATAAAATTTAATTGACCTGATAAATGGGAGAAGCTATCATAGCTAGGACTGGGTTTATATCTGAAGTTAATAGTGGGAACCGTGGTAGGATAATCAATTACCCGATTATGTTTGGACCTGAGAGATACCACATTCATAGCTCAAGGGCGGAACTTTTCGGCAGAGCTGAGCCAAGGATGGTACGGTGGTCTTGTTCTGGGGATAGGACTCTCGGCAATCTGTCCGGTTCGCCCATGATATGATTAGGGTGGGGATGATTGTATTCTCGTAATACTGTCAGTCGCAACAAGCGGGTTTGGCTTGCACTTGAGCCACCCAAGTTGTGTTGTGCCATCCCCTTTTGGGGTAGGGTAGGGAGTGAACATTTGGGAGTTAGCTCTTACTATAGTGCTAATGGTAGAAGGAAAAACTCCATAAAAGGCTGATGATATCTTTTAAAAGTTGTCAGATTTATTTATTTATTTTTCTTCCTCACTTCGATCTTTATGCGTAGCGTTAGAGTCGAGTGCCCCTGGACCCTTTGATGACAACCTTTTTTTATGTGAATCGCCTTTTAAACTATTTGTTTAAAGTTTGCGATTTAATATCATTGCGGCGTCAATAACGTAGATGTTTTGACGCCAGTTTTACTAACCATAAATCAATCGGATATCCTATATCTCTTGTTGATACCTTCACAGGACTTGCGTCGATTTTTAAATGTGCCATCCTTTAGAAACCAGACAGACAGACTTCCTGAGGTTTGTGCGTTAATTGTCGTTGCCAAAAGTGCGTGCGCGAAGGCCGAGAGCACTAAAAACTTGGTGTCCCCATCTCGCTTGGTACTGAAGATAAAGAAAAGAAAAGTTCGGTCCAACTCCGAAGAGAAGACCTATTAATTACGGGATAGCAGCACAGGGTGAGATAGACACAACCAATGTAACTGATCTTCTCCGTTATTTTCCAGTGATTTATTTCTGTATTCGTTGCGCAGATGTGATAGGTTCTCATCTTTGCTGTTGCGTCCAAGTCTTCGTTCATTATTTTACCGATTCTTGAAGCTGACTGTCCTTAGTTGGCTTTCGTGAAGTTGGTATTGCTTGGATACCATGCTGTTGACACTTTCATCTCTTATCTTTAGCCGCCTCTTTATTACAGAATTGTCGATACAGTTGAAACTTAATTTAAAAACAGTGAGGCTGAACGTAAACTGGAGAACAATATTAGCCTACGGTGTAAGTTGCGACAACGAAAACTAATTGAGTTAACCTACACTGACAAATGACTCAGAGTAAATCTCTCTCTCTCTCTCTCTCAGACACACACACACACACACACACACACACAAAGACACACACACACAAAGACCGCCATGCCCTTGGTTAGTACGGTTTCCTCCTTTCCTTGTGTTCCTCGAGCCTAGGCAAGAAAATGATCTCTGGGCCCTGCATTTAATACAAGAAAATAAAAGATGTTGCTTAGCAGATTTAATATTGAAGCTTTCATTCCAAGTTTCACACCATACCAAGGTAACGGTGGGGTTTATGAATCAAGTGGTTTCTTACTCAAGAAGATAACGTAGATTGCAGAACATTTTCAAATTTCCTTCCCAGTAAGGTTCATTTGTTATATATTACAGGTAAACAAACGGGAAGTGTTGGACTTGGAACAGATACATTTATTTATCGGATGGTAGAAACAACAGTTGAAATTGGATGCATGCATGATCAGGTTCTTTTACTTACTGAATAAAAGACAATCGTACTAACACCAAGACTAGGATTCTCTCTCTCTCTCTCTCTCTCTCTCTCTCTCTCTCTCTCTCTCTCTCTCTCTCTCTCTCTCTCTCTCTCCTATTTTTATAATGCTAATAGACCTAGTCCATTTTCATCCATTTTGACTTTGTATATTCCCCGTACTTCCTGGTGCTGAAACTCACTTGCCTTAATGACCCTTACACTTGTACTTTCATATCTAACTCTCAGACTGAAAATTCCAGCTACCTTAACCTCCGCCTTAATTACGATTAGCTGTATTTCCAGTAACTTGCTACACAATATACGCTTTACTAAAATACACAGAATCTTTTTCCGTACCATTTTTCTTCCCCAAGTATACTTATGGCTATTTTGCATATAATGTTTGAATGTCCAAAATATAACCTGCAGCGATTATCAAATTTTGGAAATAGACCGATAGAAGAAATTTTGTCAGAATCTTCAACATTCTCAATAGTACCCATTTTAATGTTCATGAGAAGCTGCGAGTTAATTGGTAAAATATAAAAAATCAATCAGTCAGAATAATGAATTTCAAAACAAGTAAATTTTATGATTTTATTTAGTTTATTTTGAATTTTAATATACCTTTTTAGTGATTATATTTGGAAGCATGAGTTTAAATGTATTTATTGTGTGAGTGTGTTCCCGTATGAAAGCGTATGCCTTTTTACAGCTTTTAATTTCGTTTTCATTTTCGTTCATTCATAATTGACAAGTGACCTATTAGGTCCCGGTGCTAGGCTTCTAACCTAGATTTCTCATTCCATCCTAATCCTTCGGGCCAGCCCTATGAGAGCTGATGGCCAGCTCAGTGGTCTGGTTAAACTATTTTAATAATGATAATCCTGCGAAAACCGCTTGTCTGGCAATAAAACCCATTCCCAAACACATTTTCACCCGCTACATCCATTCCCAGTTACTCCAGGATCTCCATTTCTGTCTATGATGTAATTTCTGTCCATCATTTACCTTTGAATTTAAATCACCATGCACGCCAACCTTTTCATGCTGTTTAGTCCTTTCCAATCCTGGCCTATTACGCACACAGTTGTTACTTTTCGTCGTGACTGTTTCTGCTTACCATACAATCCTCACACTAACTCACTAGTGCTCTTTCACCGGTCACCAGACTTTCCCATGATATTGTAAGTGCTACGCCTTCATAGGTCTACTCCTTTCAGTTTGACCCCAGAGACACTCTCTTATAATCGCTTCCCGTGCACTCACTGACTTCTCACCTTTGCCTCACTCACTGACAAAACACCGGGCTTTCTCCTATTAAGTATATCAGCTACTTTGCACCACACCCACTCACATTGTAACCCCCATGATGCTGTATCTTTTTTGTTTCATTTGATCATCATTGTTATTTTTTGTAAACAACACGTACATTTGCTGCTTTTAAACATTGCAGGGCAGTGGGTGTGCTGTCATTTTCCCAGTGTTTCGTAGGAGTAAAGACAAGGTTGTCATGGGTTTTATCTGCCATTTAGGGGAAATTTCCTCTCAGCAAGAGGTTCACAGCCCGTCACTATCCCCTCCTCTGCCTTAGAATATATTTTAACTCTACCCCAAGCCTTTATAAGCACTTCCTTGGACAGCACTCACATTCTTACACTAACTGTAAAAACATGGATGAATCCCCTATGCAGAAAACTTAACATTAGCCGCTTCACATGCTTGCACCCACACTCAGGCTCATCAGCCTTGCATTAAACTCCGCTACACACACTGTCCCAATCGTTTCCTGTTTCCCACGTGGGCAGGGCATCTTGCAACACTGATTCATCCGTTCACACTACCACATGCTGATCTTTTTTCCCTTTCTTCTCCGTGCCACCATATTTCTCTCCTCTTTCAGGTCTTCTTACTCCACATATTCTACAAAAATAAGTGATCTCAGCAGCTTCAACCCATATTCTTTAACACCCATTCAACATCCACACTTCACGTACACAACAGATTTTGCTCAATGGTCCCTTCATGCTTTCCAACCATGGCTTCCATAGCCAATTCATATATCTCCCAATCATCATCCAGTATAGTTACACCCAAATACTCCTGAGTCAACCTCTTCTGTTCCTCCACCATCTGTATTAACATTAATTTTTCTCAGTCATGCGCGCATCTACTCGCAGCCTTCTTCTTTGGCCAGAACCTTTAAACTCTCTCTCTTTCTCTCTCCAGTTTCCTAAATCATTACTAAATCATCTGCAAATAAAAGTCAATCCACACGCCATTCGCAGCCCTTGTCTTTTCCAAAACTTTATATTGGATGCCCGATTTCTTGTGTGTGACTTCTATACACACTCCGTCCATAATGATATTCAACTTGCCCAGGTTAATATATATATATATTATACATATATATGTGTATATATATATATATAGATATATTATATATTGTGTAAATGTGTTTATATATATATATATAAGATGTATGTGTTTTCCGCTATTCACCATTGTGTGTATACGGGCGTAATGAATAATGACGTGCTTGGGTTTAATTCCTTTTGCTGTCATCAGCTATTGAGACCTGCCCAGTCGGCGTACATGTTTTTCCCAGAGTCAGTCCTCAAAGCGAGAAAATTTGTTAATTGAGACGTTCTAATGCGGTGTCATCAAGAACTGGTTATGTAATAGGAAGCACCTGTTATACTCCGCGCAATGATGACTCATCATCACCCAGTCGGTCTGGCTCAGTTGCAGTGTGCATGAGGCTGTAATGATGCCACTCTGTAGGGTTTCTTTTTATTAGATGGAAAATTCCTCCTGTTTACCCACCGCCATCATTTTCCTCCTGTTTACCCACCGTCATTATCATCGCTGTTTCTTGTATCCATGTTATCATTGTTACCATCGTTATTATTGAACATTACTCTCTCCATGACTAATAAATACCACTTTTAGAAAAATAACAATAAATGGTTTATTGTTATCAGTGGTATTTTTGTGTGTGTGTTTGGTGAGAGCTGTGTTTATCGTTTCTGTATTCAGGAAAAAATATGCACAAAGTTTTATCTTCAAAATTTCCCTTTTTTTTTTTTAAATGCTCAGTACTACACTTGAGTGCATTATTCAATTTGAAAGAGAAATTGACTTCACTGGTGACTTGAGAACATGATTCTTTTTCTTTGCACTAAACACAAAGGCAAAGTATGGAGAGAGAGAGAGAGAGATAACCGGTCGACTTCCAATTGTCACAAGACAACTTTCATTATTTCAAGACAAAGATTTTGAACTTAGGCGTGAAATTTCCGGCAAGTCCATACAGTGTCGTTTCATTTTCAAAGGAATGCTTTGCGAAGGAAGGAAGTTGTAAACTGCCCAAGAGGTACAGTATATTCATTTGCAGTATGAAACGAGTTGTTAGGTATGTACTTCAGTCTCGCTTTCTAAATAGTGTTACGCCGAGCTCAGTAATTTCGCTGTCTTTATGATAATGACTTAATTTACCCCGATTCTCTCTATTACAAGGCAGCTGACATTTGGCAAGGAATGAAGGGAAAGTGCGTCATTATTGAATTAGTATATGTGTGTATGTATGTATGTGGAAATACAAGAGCTTAACTTCTCGCTTCCTTAGTGTTTTGGTTCCGCTTTCTAAGGAAATCCTCTGAAAATTCGGCTAGAAAATTAAGTGAAGAATTATTCCTGTTCCACGAATGAGCTTCGAAATCGTGTCGGGCAGAGAAGTGCGCCCAGCACTATAGACCACTACGCTGAGTTTGCCCGCTTCTGCGGGTTTGTTGTTCTTTTTTTTTCCAACGCTCATATCTTTATGAAATGTTTAATTTCCTCTGTTTTAATGTTCGTGTGTAATAGTCTCTCTCTCTCTCTCTCTCTCTCTCTCTCTCTCTCTCTCTCTCTCTCTCTCTCTCGTTTGATATTGTATTGCGCTGATGTTTGAGGGATTTGTAAATGCATTACCGAAAAGTTGAACTGCTTTTTGCCCCATCTTAGAACGCTGGGATTGAGACGGTGTTAGCCTTTATGTAAACAAATCAAGAAAAATATTGCAAACTGAAGCACTAAAAGAAACAGGAATACGGAGGGACAACAAAGACATGAAGGATTATAGGTAGTATAGGTAAACGTTTACCTCGAGGCTGACAGAGGTTTGGAACCCGTACTGGTTTGACTGTTCACAGGTTGGACGAAGACTGATCATATCTTGTTGGACAGTGGCTTGCGTAACTGGCGGTGTCCTTCGCCTGAAAAGAGTGAAGATTTTGCGGCGCAAGGATGGACTAAGCCACGCGTAGTGTTTATGACAGGTAATAGCATCGCTGTTAAGAAGGGAAAGTATATGACTGCGACACATAGTGTTACCTAACGTAGTCTAAAATTTTAAGTCTTTATCCATATGACGGTCTTCGCACAGTCCTTGTTTTGTGGTTCTGTCAATGATGAATGGTTTCAGTGCGATAGTCATAAGAACACAAGCGTAATTTTAAAAGTATTGTTTTCAACCATTTTTCCTGCGATAAATTTTTATTTATACGGTGCCTAGAATTAGACTCATGGTAGTAAGTTCCGTATATATTACATAGACCACAATGCACTAACACATAGCCGAAGACACGCCCAGGTCCTCTTTAGGAAATAATCGATGTAATCAGACCTTTATATTCGTTCCTGTAATTTAACCGAGGGCTACATCATTTATCAGACTTCGAATGAAATATTGAACAGCTATTTCGGTCACGATGCAACTGAAGATTGTTCTGTTGCCAAGGCCTCGTTGCGACAGTGCACTGCCTACAATCCCTGACACGCGAGCACCATGTACTCTGAATTTGCTTCTGTCAACTGGGAATAATTCCACTATAGTATCTGTCGTGAAATAAGTTGAATTTGGAAGTCTCCTTTTCGTTTGTAGTGCTGTCGCATTTGTAGTGCTTTAAACATGTTTTAATATGCATCTGACTTTGAGAAACTGGAGAGTCACTCATGGGAATTATTTGATACATTTATCATTTTTTCCCATAGGCTGGCAGTTTCATATTTGTAGTGTAAATGCATATCAGTGTTTGTTGTGACTTACACCATACTGAGTTAATGTATAATTCCAACTGGTTACTCAGTTGCAATGCATACTGCCCGCCAGAGGGGTCTGTTTCTTTGTATGATTTGCGTGTTTCTTGAAACTGCAACTTTTGGCTGTGCCCAGCTTCCTTGAAAGTGCAAGTTTGCTTGGATACAGGGGTTAGGATATTGTTTTGCTAAGCACATGAACTGGTCGGCGCGCTTCTGACGAGTTTTGTGTTGGTTGATGCCTGAGGCGGCTGATGTGAGGTAAATTTTCTGCACTGAATTAAGCTTTGGCTAGGCAGCAGTGACTGGGATCTTGCTTCTTTGTAGAACCACCCTTTGACGGGAAGAACGACTTCTTCGAATGTGTGGTCTGTTGGTCATGATACTTGCCTCACCAGCGTAGAGGCCCTAGGTTCGATTCCCAAGTGAGGCTCAGTGTGCTTGACAGGTTCCGTTGAATCTTAATGCGTCTCTCTTGGCCTAAGCAGTAGATTATGTTCCTGGTTAGTCAGTGAGGTGACCGTGGCGGTTGCTTTCAGGTTAGAAAACGGCACTGGGCTGCCAACCGCTCTCAAAAACGAGAAAGAGAGCTCCTTGTAAGGTGAAACGGCGCCATATATATATATATATATATATATATATATATATATATATATATATATATATATATATATATATATATATATATATGTGTGTGTGTGTGTGTGTGTGTGTGTGTGTGTGTGTGTGTGCGCGTGTGTGTATGCAAATATCAGATACAGTCGTAATTTCTGGCAAGAAAAATATTGTAAATAAGTATATGGATGTAGAGGTAAGATGTGACTTAAGACTGCTGTACACGTGTCCTGTATTTGTGAGGAGGGGGGTGGGGGGAGATAGCAAGGACACCACCATGAACATTTGGAATAAGGTTATACATATTAATGTGTAGGGCTTCTAAGTATTGTCATTTCTTCAACTCCACGGACTGTAAAGTGTAATAGAGTTCTGAACCAGCATTTTGCTTCAAGAGCAGCTTTTCAAAAAGACATTGTTATCAAAGACGAAAACTGTCATAGTATTGGTTACTCGTCAATATTCTCAGTAGTGTTCCTTTCCGTATAGTTCAAGTTAACAAAGTGTCCTAAACTGCAGACAAATTAATTTGATCATTCGTGACTGACCGCATTTCTCGTTTTAGTTCTTTAGACGTTAACTGACAAAAGTATTATCATTCTTCTTTGAAGTGGAATACTAGAATGAGTCAGTGGCAGTGATAATGAAGAAAAGGTAAATAATGCTGGATGTTACAACTATGTATTTTGGTGAGGGATTCAACGAGTGAGAGAAAGATGCGGAAACCTTGAAAAGGCCTAAATATTGTCCACCTTATCAACGGCAGACCAGTCTTTGAAATGAGAAATACATTTTTCGCTTGCAACGGCAACCTCTGATATATATATATATATATATATATATATATATATATATATATATATATATATATATATATATATATATATATATATATATATATATATTATATATGTATATATGTGTGTGTGTGTGTGTGTGTGTTACAGGGAATACGTGTAATCAGGGATTACGCGTAATCACTAGGAATATGTGTTTAGTACTGCCCTCGGGGGATCAAATGTTCCTTGGGAACATTCGATCCCCGAGGGTTAGTACTAAACACGGCAAAACAGTGATTTATCTACCCAGTTTTGCCGTGTTTAGTACAAGCCCCTGGGAGGTCAAATGTGTTTTGCCGTGTATAGTACTAGCCCCTGGGGGATCAAATCCACTTAGTAGATAAATCACTGTTTTGCCGTGTTTAGTACTAGCCCTCGGGGATCAAATGTTCCCAAGGGAATTGGTCATTACACATATTCCCTAGTGATTACGCGTAATCCCTGATTACACGTATTCCCTGTAACATATATATATGAGTGAGAGAGGGAGAGAGAAATGCATAAAACATGAATTAGAGAGAAAGGATTTTCCTGTGATTTCGCGTTAAAAATTGGAGTATCATTATAAAACGCAACTATATTTTACCTGTGTGTGAAAAGAGTTTTGACGCCAATATCCCATGGTGAAAATAGCTAGGGCCTTTCTTGAATTTCTCGTTTATGCACAGAACTCATTTGTAACATTAACTCTGTCCCTCGTTCTCACTCCATTTTTGTCTGTTAGTATTTGGATGAAAAAGATGCTCGTCAGATTTGTTGGCTTACCGTTTCACTTCTCTTGATTTTATACTGTTCCATTTTACACCGATGGAGCTTTATTACGGGGAATCTTCACAAAATAACACTGGGGGAACAAGCATCGTTCGTTTTGGTTTGGTTATATGAGTATATGCAAAATTTCCGTTGTTTTTCAATGAACGCGCCAAGTTTTACAGTGACTTCACTCTTCCATTTCACTTGAAATAATCAACATCACAGTTACCTTCATTCCACAGGTCATTCATTCAGTCAACAATTAAACTTCTGATACTTATATATCATTCAACCGAAGTCTCGCTTATTTACTTGGCCTGGAAATGCTCTCTCATTTCTAATTACGGTTAGATTTGGCAATGAATGCGCTTTGATCGGCTCTCTTTACGCGCGAGCTCCATGACGACTAAATGAATGCACCCAAATAAAACCTCTTTGAAAAGATCAGATTCCTTCGAAGCTGCTGTGCTGTCTGCGCGGGAATCGATTGCTGTCGTCACAGCGTCTGTAAGTTATTATTTATTCGCCTTCGACATAGTTTATCCTTGTTATGGGGCAACGTTTTTATGAATCCTTTTTCACAATCCCAGGTTTTGTTATTCATAAAACTCGGTGATAAATCGAATAGTGTATCATCCTCTTGTATGTCCAGTGTAACGTCACACTTGAAATGACCCGCTACTGTAGTGACGTCACACCAGAATTCCTATAAAAATTTGATGACTGTCAGACCCCACTGGAAATATCAAGTATTGCTTGTGCATGAAACACTTAAATCAGTTACAGAGTGAGAGGGCGGCTGTCGCAGAAACACCTGTATATATTGTATTTTAATATATATCATTAATTTAAAATTTCATGGTGACTGATTCCTGCTTGCTGATTACGGTATACATACATACACACACACACACACACATATATATATATATATATATATATATATATATATATATTTATATATATATATAATATATATATATATATATATAATGTATATATCATATGATTATATATATATCTTATCGTATATATATATATATAATATCATATTTCATATATATGTCATATAATTTCATATATATAGACAAATATCACATTTCATATCACATATCATATTATAGACAAATAGGCACTCTATGGTGCTATTCTTATGTTTCCTTCCACCGTGAAATTAAAATTTGCCAAGAGGCCAGCAGTTTACAGTGATCTCGTTACTGTTTGCTTTAGTGTTTAATAAAAAAAAAGGTTGATAATTCAGTACTGAAACCGTCCCATAAAAGAACTGATTGTAACATAAGAGAAGTAAGGTCACAAATTACTAACTTCGTAACTCGCATCAACCAGATATTCGTACTAAATGACTTCTTGTTGATCCCAGTCTTAAGCCTCAGAAATGTTGTAGTTGAAACCGTAGATTTGTGTGCGACTCGTAAAGAGCGCGGCGGGGTGTGGGGTGGGGGGCGGTTTTCAAAGAATTGAATGGTGATACTGACCTGGAAAAATAAGAGGGTCTTAGTGTACTGCACCCTTGATGAATGCGTTCTTGTAAATAATGACCTGTTGTCCGAGGTACAGTGTATATCTCTCCCCCCTTCCACTTCTCCAAAAAATAAAATAATGCTTTTTGACTTTCACCTTCTAGTGCTGTCATGATTTCATCTACTTTGAAGCCATACTTTTGTTTTGTTCATGACACATCACGGCTTGTTTTCCCTCTTCTGTGATATAAACAGTTTCTTTCAATTGGAATTAATCAGCTGTTTAGTGAGGTGAATTTAACAGATAAAAAAAAAATTAGAACCAAGAAAGACAAAGTTTCCTGCAATGTGTTGTTTTCTTCTTCCCATTAGTATTCGGAGTCGGTGACCCTGGTAGTTGTGACGCCAGATAACCGACAATTAATCAATCAATCAATCTTCCCCAGCGACAATGCAGGCGTTCACAGCGGCGCTTGTGGAGTCGTTTGCTCTCCACGAACCCTCCCTCCATTCCCTTATCGCCTTTTCACTCAGATTAGAGTTTTACATAAACTTCTTGTGCAGAATGTTCATGTTACAGTTATGAGTGGGCCTATCTTGGATGTTTCCATTTATTTGCTTGTCTAATAGCTATGCTAGGGGAGACTCCACGCTGGCACAAGGTGATTTCTCGTTATGTTATATTTGTAAGGATTGGAAAGCCCAGTAATTCACTTTCTTGAAGAGCGCCTTAGTGAAATATGCTAGGGGGATGCTTTTGCCAAATTGCTATACATTTGTTGAAACACTTTTAATTTCCTCATTTTCTTCCTCTCATACAACAGGAGTGTTTTTTGTTTGTATTAAATCAAGGAAAGCTTTTTTCTTGGCATTTAATAGCCCTTTTTAATAGTTTTTGCTCCCCTCGAAGTAGGTTTCTTCACGTGGTGAGGGGGTAAGGGGCCCTGGCTTTTCTTTTTCGTTCTTATGAAGAATAAGAGCCCGGGCCCTGACGGATCACCTACAAACCTTTCGATTTAAATAGCGTGGATATTTTCACTTTCGTACAAATTTCTTGGACCTGGTAAATAGGAAAAGGTATCATAGCTGGGATTGGTTTTATATCCGAAGCTAAATAGTGAGAACTGTGGCAGGACCATCAACTGCCCGATAATGTTCGGACCTGAGTTTTCAGGCGGAACTATTCTACGGGGACTGGACCACGGATTCCAGGGGGTCTAGTTCTGGGAATAGGACTCTCGGCATTCTGTCCGGTTTGCCCATAATGTGATTAGGGTGGGGATGATTGTATTCTAGTAATGCTCTCAGTCCTATCAAGCAGGTTGGCTTACACTTGAGCCACTCTATTCATGTTGTGCCATCCCCTTTGGGGTAGGGTAGGGATGCGGACATTTGGGAGTCAGTTCTCACTTGTGCCATTAGTGGAGGAATGAACTCCATGAAAGGCTGATGATATCTTTTTAAGGTTTTCAGGTTGTTTTTTTTTTTTTTTTCCCTCCCTCAAATCTTTATGCAAAGTGAAAATAAAGATTCAGTACCCTGGGCCCTTTGATGGTAGTGACTCGGCACAGATGACGACCGATGGAACCTCTTGTAACAACCTTTCTTTGGAAAAACAATAAAGAATCCAAATATAATCACACTGGAACCTTATGCTCCAGTACACAACAAATCAAAAAAAAGCAAATATCGTCTGGACCCAACCTTGACTCACTTCGACTCCCTCTTTGGGAGTGGAAGTTGGTCAAGGTTTCTAACCATGGAAACAGAACAGCAAATCTCAGCCCTAAAGTTAGAAAACTTCTTATTAAAGACACTCAACGACAGAAATGTCGTTTAGACAAATAAAAATGAAGACGTGGCTTATAGAAGCCACAACAAAAACCAGTCTGAGGACTATCTGTCAATAAAAAGTGTTGACAATGTAAATGTAAAAGTAAAGAAGCATGACACTATGAACAGCATTCAGGGTACTATTGTACTTCCTGAAAATAATGACGAACCAGTTGACAAAAATATACTGTTGGACTCTCTTAAAATGAGATATACCAAAATCCAAGACTGTGAGGTATATATAATACCAAGTAAACAAAATAATAAAGCATTAAGAATTGCAAAAATAAAATTTGAGGGTCAAGAGTTACCTCAAAAAATAAAAATTTTGGGTCAAAATAGAGAATTGAGACCTTATGTTCCCAAACCGCTACAATGTCAAAATTGTAGTAAGTATGGACACACAAAGAAAAACTGTCGTAATGAACCTGTATGTGCTTATTGTGGATCTAACGAACATGCCACACAATGGAAATGTAGTGAACCAAAATGTGTAAACTGTGGACAGGATCATCATGCTAGGTCCAAGGAGTGTGTGTACTACATAGACAATACAGAGTTGAAAATGTTGCAAGAACGAACAGGGATGTCTATCAGAGAGGCTAAATTGGAATTAAAAGTGAGAGGAATGCAAGATCCATCTAAGAAACATTCATATTCCTCAATAACAAGAGCAAAAAATGAAGCAAAAACGGAAACAGATAGAAATAACAGAGCACAGAAAAGTAAATCTCAAGAAAAAATTAATAATTTAGAAATAAAAATAAAATTGTAAAAATAAAGAAACAGGTACAAATGAGATGGATAATATTTTGTCCAATTCATTTGAAATATTAATGCAGATAGAAACACAGGAGGATGCTGCTACTAAAGTGACAGAAGAGGGTAGAGATAGACAGGAAATTAAAGATAAAAAAGGCCTTTGGAGAGAACACCACCCAAAACGAAGAAACCAACTATTATTAGAGAAACATCAGTTAAACCAAAGATAAAGGAGATGAAAAAAGGAACAAAAACAAAAACAAGCTAAGAATATACCTTTATCTCCTAAAATAATAATAGAACCTATGAAGGCAAATGTCGAGAACACTGAAGAAGTGAAAGAGAATCATACCATAGATGATAATGATTATGTCAAGGGAGAAGAGATTACTCCTTCTCCAATAATTGGAACAAGAGCAAATGAAAAGAGAAATACACATGATAATACTTGTGGGTGTAATGATTGTTTCATTGAATTATGCAATAACAACAAAAGCATAACAAAAGATGGTTTAACAAACATTATAAGAAATTTTATGAAATATAGAAAAAAAGAAAACACAGATTTGAGTAACCATGAAAAAGGGTGCATGTGCATTGAGCACTTAGTTTATTATAAGGAAAAACAGATGAATGTCGTGAGTAAATTGTTAGAAAAATTCCAAATTGATAATACAAAAAAAGAGAGTAAAACCTGACCGCTATAAAAAAATATTTTCAATAGTTATATTATACAATGGAACGTAAATGGTCTACAGACCAGATTACACCTAGGAGAAATACAACGGTTATTAAAAGAATATGAACCAATGATATTATGTTTGCAACATGTCAACAAAACAATATTAACGATAGGTAAATATACCTTAGCATCTGCATCAAGAGAGGAAGAGGGAAATTTAGGTACTGCTATATATGTACATAACAAAGTATGTTATGACAAAGTACCTGTAAAATTTACTGATCTGCAAACGTCGAGTATTAGAATACGAATAAAAACGATAATTATGTAATTCATAATTTGTACAATCAACCTAATAAAAATTATGACGTTGACAAAATCAAAGAATTACTTAATAATACTAAGGAACCAACGTTAATAGTAGGTGATTTTAATGCCCACAACCCAATGTGGGACTGTAATTGTACAGAATCAAATAGAGCAGGAATTAAAATAGAGGAATTCATAGATTCATATGACATGTGCTGTATAAATGATGACGAAATCAGCACATATTTTTCTAAAACACATGGAACATATTCCTCAATTGACCTAACTCTATGTACAGCAGACATAGTAGACAGATTGGACTGGAATACGGTAGATGACTTGCATACAAGTGATCATTTCCCCATATTAATTTCTTTATTACAAAATAACCCCACCAAACATGCCCCTCGATATAACATTTATAAAGCAGATTGGGAACAATATGAATTCCACACCAGGAATATCCCACCATTTGAATATTTGAAAGACCATAATGAAACTAATGAATTTCTTGTTGATTTCATTACAAATGCTGCTGATAAAGCAATACCAAAATCCAAATCTCATCCAACAAAACACAAAGTCCCATGGTGGTCTGAAAAACTAACAGAATTAATAAAAATAAAACACCAAATTGGAAGACGACTAAATAATTTGAATAGAAAATTCAGTAAATTAAACAAAACGTTACCAATATTAGAAGGAACCTTACAAAAACAGACTATATTATTATTAGAAATTGATACATTAAAACCTCTGTATAATAAAATATCTGCAAAGTTTAAAAGAGAAGTAATACAAGGAAGAATCATTTCATGGAAAAAATATGTATCAGATCTCTCTAAAAATACTCCCATACAAAAATATGGGAAAAATTCAGGAAAATAAATGGTACCCATGTTAAACCACCTAGACATGCCATAATAAAAGATGGGAAGAGAATACTTGATCCTAAAGAAATTAGTAATGTAATAGGTGAGAGTTTAGCAAAAGTAAGTAGCAACAAAAATTTAGATGAGCATTTCCGCACAAAGAAAAATAATATAGAATTAATAGCAATAAATTTTGAAACAGTAGAAGATATATATTATAATAGAAAATTTAGTATGGAAGAGCTAGAATTTGCTCTGTTGAACAGCAATAAATCTGCCCCTGGAGGTGACAATATTTGTTTTGAAATGATATGCCATTTAGCACCTTTAGCAAAGACATACTTGTTAGAGTTTTATAACCACTTATGGCTTAGAAATTTATTTCCTGATGAATGGCGGAAAGCTATAATTATTCCAATCCCCAAACCTGGAAAAGATCCCAGTAATGTAAGCAATTACAGACCAATTTCTTTAACAAGTTGTATGTGCAAATTACTAGAGAAAATGGTAAATGCTCGACTAACATGGCACATACGAGAAAATAAAATTTTAACTCCCACTCAGTTTGGGTCACAGTGTAACAGATCTACATTAGATTCTCTCTGTAACTTAGAAGACCATATACGCCGAGGTTTTGAACGAAAACAAATTACTGTAGCTGTCTTTTTTGACATTGAAAAAGCATATGACACTACATGGAGGTATGCTATATTAAAAACTTTACAAAACAACAACATCTGTGGACATTTACCTAGGTTTATACAAAACATTTTGACAAATCGCAGTTTTCAGGTGAGAATTGATGATGTTCTGTCTAGAACATTTCCTCTAGAAAATGGTGTTCCACAGGGAAGCGTCCTTAGTGGCACACTGTTTACGTTAGCAATTAATGATATCAGTAAAAATCTACCTACTGGTATTAAAAGTAACTTGTATATGGATGATTTTGCCATATATTATTCAGCATCTCGAATAAAACATGCAGAACGAATCATTAATAAAAGCATAGTAAAAATAGATGAATGGGCTTTATCTGTAGGCTTTAAATTTTCCATAGATAAAACCCAAGCAATCATGTTTTATAAAAACAAAAAATGGAAAAAGGAGAAGAAATAGACTTAAAATCAGAAACCATAGTATACCAATTGGCCAAACAGCAAAATTTTTAGGATTAGTATTTGATACTCACATGAACTGGAAAGCCCACATAACATACATGAAATCAAAATGTAAAAGAGCATTAAACCTAATTAAAAACTGTCGAACACTACTTGGGGAGCCGATAGGCATACCCTTACTTTATTGTATAAAGCAACAGTGCTGTCTATCGTTGATTATGGAAGTGAAATATATGGCTCGGCATCAGACGCAACGCTGAAAACGGTAGACCCAATTCATAATGAGGGTCTTAGAATATGTTCAGGAGCTTTTTCGATCATCACCAACATCTTCTTTACAAGTTGAATGTGGTGAACTACCTCTGTCTCTCCATAGAGAGCTAGTAACGATGAAGAGTGCTCTGAGAATTCAGACAAATGATTCTCCAACCAAAAAATTATTTGGATTAAGAGATGTGTTTATAAACAATCATCCACCTTCTTTCCCAATTAGGGCTAGAAGATTGTTTGAGTCACTAAATATGTATATACAATTGCCTGTAATGTTAAAATTGCCTCCTCCTTGGACAATGAATAAAATGAGAATTTGTACACACTTGAAATATTTATCAAAAATCATTCATATACTCCAGAATACCAAAGACAACATGCAGTAGAGCATATAATCCGAAAAGGTCCACATTACGCAATATACACTGACGGATCTAAATCACGATACGGAGTGGGATATGCTGCAGTATCCCAAAACAAAACGTATCAGTTCTCCTTCCCAGACAAAGCCTCTGTATTTACAGCTGAGTTATGTGCAATAGAATCAGCCATAAAAATAATTAGAGAAGTCTCATATAATAATTTTGTAATTTATAGTGACTCCAGAAGTGCTATAGAAGCTATTCAAAGCTATAATCCCACAAATAATATTGTACAACATATAAAGTTCTCAATCCATAAATTGTATAATAAGGGAAAAAATATTGAAATATGTTGGATCCCTGCCCATGTAGGGATTAAAAGGAAATGAAGAGGCTGATAAAGCAGCTAAAGAAGCGGTCCACATGACAAGAACAAATGTAGACATCCCTATCAGTGACTATACAAGATATATAAAAACAGTCATTGTAAAAAAATGGCAAAATATATGGAACGAAGAACCTGAAAATAATAAATTAAAACAGATAAAATCCAGAGTTGGAAAATGGAGTTCGTCATATCAGAGAGAGAGACAAGCACAAGTAATTCTGACACGTCTTCGAATAGGCCATACTCGTTTGACACATGGACACTTAATGAACAGTCCATGTGGCCCTCTTCCCAAATGCCCAGATTGCAATGTGCTGATAACAGTTAAGCATATAATGTGTGAATGTCCAAAATATAACGTGCAGCGATTATCAAATTTTGGAAATAGACCGATAGAAGAAATTTTGTCAGAATCTTCAACGTTCTCAATAGCACCCATTTTAATGTTTATGAGAAGCTGCAAATTAATTGGAAAAATATAAGAAAAAAAACAATCAGTCAGTATAATGAATTTTAAAACAAGTAAATTTTATGATTTTACTTTATTTTAAATTTTAATATACCTTTTTAGTGAGTATGTATGGAAGCATGAGTTTAAATGTATTTATTGTGTGAGTGTGTTCCAGTATGAAAGCGTATGCCTTTTTACAGCTTTTAATTTCATTTTCATTTTCGTTTATCATCATTGACAAGTGACCTATTAGGTCCCAGTGCTAGGCTTATAGCCTAGACTTGTCATTCCATCCTAATCCTTCGGGCCAGCCCTATGAGAGCTGATGGTCAGCTCAGTGGTCTGGTTAAACTATTTTAATAATAATAATAATAGTTTTTGCTTGAAGTAAGAAAAATAACTGAGATTGTTTTTAATTAATTTCTTAAATGTTATACAGAGAAAGAGTACCTGGCCGTTTCTTGAGTATAGTATGGAAAAAAAAATTTGTGCACCGAAAAGTAACTGAAATAACAACCATACCAGCTTTTTGAGTTTTTATTTTGTTTAAGCAAGCCTTATTTTTTTCCCTTCTTTGAATGCTTGCTTACCATATCATTAATTTAGAATATTCTTGTATTTGTTTTTCAGTTAAAGTTATGTGTTTCTGTAGTAGGTTTTTTTTTCATAAACTCAGACGTACACTGTTTACATTTATGAACAAAGAGCATTTTCTAAGATCTTGTCTGCCCTCCTGTTCTACTCCGCACAGTCATTGCCCAGTTGTTTGAATGTAAGCGTTTGTATTGTCAAAGTGGTTAACAGTGGCGTGTTACTTTTACATATCTTGGATGTCATTGAAACTTGCAGAATAAATAACTCTGCGGAATGTGACGACCATCTCTTTTTCTGTGTAGGAGAGGAGAGCAGAATGGAAGTATTGTAAATAACCCCGGTGGATTTGACCCTTATTCCCTTTCGGGCTCTTCCCCTGCTGAGCCTCCTCCGCCGCTGGATGAAACGAAGCAAAGAACCATGCACAAAAATCTGCCTTACCTCTTCGGCCCCGAAGGTCCTCGTGAGTGTTGTCCTTGATGACGAACCCGCAGCAGATTCGGTTTGGGTTGAGGACGGAGTGTCATCGTGTAGGCGCACGCCCTCGTAGATTTCACCAACGCCTGTGACATCGTTCCTGGTGGGAATCAAGGAGACTGGGGAGACGTTCGGGATGGATGGGAAATGGGCGGCGGATATGTTGCCGAAATTGACTGCAATGTCGTAGGACATTTTTGCTGGGTGTTCAGCAGCAGTATCTGAATGTCGTTCGGCACCAGCTTAACCGAGTAATTGCTCTAATGCTTTCCAAAACATCGACTTCGTGGTTCTTTGGCACAACAAAGCAAGCACTTGACCAACTGCTCAATACCCACCAACAAGAGTTCTTTGCGTATTGGGTTTTCTTTTCTCAGAATAGAGGCAGATGTGCTCGCTGTCAGATCAGGGTTCTTCTCTGTAGCCTAATTGTTTAGGCTCATAGGAAGAAATAGCCTCAATATCATTTATGCTCACTTTATAAACTGCCTTTCGATTTTTTATTTTCGAAAACGGTTACCTGAAAAAAATAAAAATATTAGTCAGTTAACAGCTGAATATATTCATAACTTAATGGAAAGAGGATGAGCGATATATAAATTTACATTAAATTTGTCAAGAGGAAAGTAAGAAACGTGGTTGAAGAACGTGTGAAAAATAGCTCACAGAGTTGCGGAAGGATAAATATTCAGGCTGTAAGGAAATTTCGTTCTGTAGGAATGAGGTCGCCAACTTTTAGCCGGAGAGTGACGCACATGATTCGACCTCAAACATATCGTGACTGTAGATGAATTTGCTTCAAGTTTGTGGAAATGAGCCAAAAAAAGCAGTCCGGATTTTTTTTTTATTAACAGTATTTGTTCACCTCAAGCTGAAAGTGGGCATCATAATGTCCTCGGGAATTTTCTCTTTCCAGATTTCTTGAATATATATTATGATAAAAAAAGATCCGTTATTTTACCTTGAAGTTTGTCATCTGCTCTTTCTTATTTATCCTCTGGGCCTCCTCCACCATATCTCATCTCAACACTTTATGCCTGTCTGTCTGTCTGTCTGTCCGTCCCTCCCATTTTACTTTGCTCCAGGGCTTGCATGATAGTGACGGATTTCAGGTTTTGCGATCAGTTTTATGATTTCATTTAGATTTTGCTAATAGGTCTTACTTGAACATGATCTTGTAAGGATGAGTTATACGTTGATCCAGGTTGAACAGTAATTCTAGAACAATATCTGGTAATTTTTTGAAAACTCATATTAACGGAATGTTCCTTTTGGCGCAATTCTCGGGTGATTTAAATATTGTGATCATAATTTGCGCTTT